>NC_068357.1:38439395-38739395 GCF_020536995.1 Dreissena polymorpha
TTCGATCGTGAACCGATAACTCCATTTTAATTTATAATGCGGAGCAGTAGGTCTTAAGAGATTGCGAAATCGCTTGGCAAATCGCTTTTCTGAAGATGTAACAAAGTTGTACGGCCTGAAACACATTTTTATTTATGAAACACAATCAGTGTTGACCTCAAAACGACTGGTGAAAAATAACTCAGATGTATTAACAGGCTAAAACTGTGGTCGAATCGGTCATTATTTCCCATTTGTTTACATGAGACTACGAATCGAAAAAAGTATTCATAAAGAGAATAACAGGTTACTGCCCTATCAGGTTGAACTATACAAGGTGACGATTAGGATAAAATTACGGAAAGGCTTGCCAAGTCAATGTTTTTATTCCTGCCGAGCCTGATGTATATCATAACACTAAGACAAAGACCTGTTTGCCGTTTTATAATACCGCTATGTCCACATGTGTTAACTTGCTTTCTGTTTTTCTAATAGGAACAAAATGGCTGTAATGTATGTAAAATCCACAAATATTTGCCGTCAGGATTTTTAATATGATTGAAAAGTTTCGACTTAATATTTCTACAAATAAACATTCATTAAAATTGAAATATCAAGCTGATTTTGTTCTGAAATGTAAAGAGAAAACATGAAATATTTGTCTACAAGTTAAAACATATCAGCGATATCAAATGTCAAGTAATGACTACTTTTGACCAATATTTAGTAAGTGTTAACACAATAAACCTATTGTTGGGCCAAAAGGCCACACCAACACTAAATGCAAACATTGTCAATTATTATAAAAAAAAATCATAGTTAACCAAACGATATCGCTTTGTGTAATAGCATATGTTCTGAAGCAACACATTTATGCTCTGCGTTGTTTGATCATGATTAGTTTTTTATAAGCGGATACATTCGCATTGTCCACATATACTAGCAGAGTCTTTTAATGGGTAAAAGTTATTGTAGTGATTGAAACACAACCGACAACATAGCATTTATTAATTACCCATAATATGGTTTTTCATTGATCTTGGCGTGTTAATGTTTAAACTAGAGTTTGTTTTTACATTCAGCTTCCTGAGTTGAGCATGCGCAAGGAAACAAATTAATCATACTTTGATCCGGTTAAAGATAAACGCCACTTAAATAAATAACAACCTCTACATGTGCACACGTTTAACAATATTCGATTGATAAGAATTGTTGTAAAATATATCGTTGTATTTCAGTCCTGTCAGCTCCAACGCAAGCGCCGAGCACTGAACTTGAGGTATGTAAGGCTGTTCATAGTATGTATAACCGAACACGTATTGTTTAACAGGGATTTCCGCAAAATGCAATAATAATTTGTTTTGAGTAAACAAATACAACTCATTTTAAATATATCGTATGTCTAATTGTATTGTTACATACATACTTTTTTTATCAGTAAATTTGACATGAACTCTCTTAAACACAAAGGAAAAGAATAATGAAATACCATCGACTATCAAGCCATAACATGTGACAGATACATGTATTTCAACAGACACTTAAAAACGCTTATATTAGTTTTCCCAGAAAACTCTGATTTAAAATTAACATGTGTATGATCATAGGCTAGAAGTTGTATAACCTTGTTGTGAAAAAACTTTTGTATTGATAGCATGTTTTTTAATTTGAGTAATATAGAATTTTTAAAGAAATAACATTCTGATCCTCAATTCATATGTCTCTTGTGTACGGTTCAATATATAAGTGGCCAAATGTCAATATATACTATATTACATCAGCATTACGATACATACAACATTACAATTTTTAGTATGCGAAAAGTACACACAATCACATAAAAATCGATGTTGATAAATAAATAACAATATTTTCACTAACTATTTTCTTCTGAACAATATTTCGTTTTATTATCTTCCAGAAGTAATAACAAGTAATTTTAATAAATAATATATATTAATACGTAACAAATAAATAAAATGACGTATTCACGTACCTGCATACACAATATAATAGCATATCAAGTTTAAAGCGCAAATATTACTAGCTAAAAACAGGAGCTGTACTTTAATATATCGTCTTCGGTATTTCCCTTTCGAACCATATATCGTTACACAGTAGAGGATTCCCTTGAGCAAAACCTCTAACCGAAACGAATTAATATTTGTAATAGCGGTAAACCACCATCAAAAGTTGTTTCGTAAAAAGACAAATGTTTGTTAACATGGATAAACTGTAATATGCAAATGCACTTGAATTTCTAACTCAGTAACGCATAATATCTGTCTCATACTTGATTCCCCGCATGCTTCAAATACTGGTATTGATTATAAATAACATAAAGTACACAGTCACATAAAGGATTGTCCGTTATAGTTCTAAACACGTACAAAGAAGATGGCTTGCAATTGGTCCATCGTAGATTACTGTTTCACTAAAGCAATTGTTTGTTGCGTCAACTTCAGTAGATTTTGTTATTTTGCTCAAATTATGTACGATTGCGCTTACACCTTGGTTGTTATTGAAATTTAGCTGTTTTCTTTGTTTTAAATAAAGTCAAGAAATATAGTATCCTTAAAATCATATAGATTAAGCCATGTAACGCGTAAAAAAACACACTAATTGCGTACACCGAATCATTAACTCATTTTGTTAGGATATCTTTTGCAATCAAATAAGTATGTAGGGAAACAAAAAGTACCACTTATTAAAAGTACCACTTATTGTACAAATGTTGGAAGAAATATAATTCATGAAGTTAACAGCCGAAGAAATCTGTTAAATGCTTAACAACATATTAGCGTTTGAAAACGAGGCATACTATATATATATTTTGTCATGGCGTAAATAACAGACCATATATTCATATTTCCAAAGAGTAACAACGTCGAACAAGAGCTTGTCAACCATTTCCGATCCGCGGCAGACGACACTGCTAACAATGGTCACCCTGCAGGAGATTCAAAAAGCTCAGACGAATCGATGGACGAAGACAGTTGGTATGACATAACAGTTGGTGACGTCATATTTGACGTTCTTCTGACACTACGCCAACACCCGGAAATTGTCAAAGAATTGATAGCAAGTAAGTAAGCATGTATAATCACAACGTTTTAGTTTTTTTTTAATCATTATTCAATACTGTGTATGAGTTATGACGTAAGAAACCAACATATATTATATATTCGGTTACGCGATTATAAACATTTTTCTAAGATTGTACAATAAATAGTTATTATTGTGTACATTGATGCAAGCATAGAAACTGTGTATATTATTCATTCTGAGAATTTGTTTACAGTCAGTTGAACTGCATTGAAAGTGCGTTAATGAAATGTCGACTGCGTAAAGTCATGTTTCTTGTTTGTTTTAAAAGGTGAGAAAGAGAAAATAGCCGAGCAAATAGATACGTACAACAACTTCCGAGATAAAGTTGTTAACCCGTCTGAGTTTGAAGAAACTGCGGAACAATTGAACACTGTAAGTGATAGACGTATGACGATCATACATGTACATAGTCCAAGTAAAAATTTCACCTATAATACTTGGTATTTTGATAGATTTGTATTATACAGTTTTAAATAATTTAAAAAAATGGGGGTTAACATCATTACATCATTTCAAATATTGATCTCTAAAGCTATTCAAAGATATTGAATGTCAGAAATATGATCAGTAATTTATACTCAACTTACATAGGTGTTAAAACTTTTGCGCTTAGTACTCAAGTTTCTGTTATATCAAAATTTCAAACATTCTAAACAAAGATAATTGTACTGTTTTTCACAGGCTCCTAAAAGAGTCGAGAAAAAGGCAGGTCGTGAAGGAATGCCTGTAAACTCCGGTAAGTTAATAATTTATGTAAAGGCTTGTCATATTCGTGGGAGCTTTAATATCGAGGTTTTAAGTTTTTCGTATTTAGATATGATCAGGAAAATGTTTGTTGGTGTTGTTTTGTTTATGACAAACTATTTATAATTAAATATATATGTTGACGTTGTATGTTTCAGCTGAATTGGGAGGCTTAGAGAATAAGAGTGCAGACGACCTTACAGCAGATGGGTTAACGAGCGAAGATTCTGATGCTCGTGATACTCATGAATCGGACGAATGGCGAGGAGTAATGGGTGACATCACAGGTTTTCTATATCACTTAATTTTCAATTTACATAAAAAGTTTGCTAGCAAGCTTCACCAATAAAAAATACACACGGTAGTAATATCATTTTGTATTGCAAGTATTTTCAAAGAAAATTTAAAAAATATGAAAATTAAGTGTATGATCTTTTTGCATTGCATACTGCATTTATTTATTCACATTCGTGAATAACTCGTTTTTCAAATGCACCTTTGGGTTTTGTCAAAGTTACCAGATTATCAATCTTTTGCATATTTAAATAAAATAGTGTTTGATATATCTGCATATTTAGATATGTAAAAGTAGTGTTACCCTAGCAAAATTAAACGGTTACCTGTTTCAGAAGGCGGTCAGGACGATCCAATGTTTAATTACGAGAAGGAAAACAACGTATTGAACTATGCCAATCAACCGGTAAGGAAATAATACTATAAGCCAAATAAAAAAACGATATAATAATGTTGACAAAGATATATTTTACTTGTGAATGTAGGTCGTCAGTTAAAGTGTGCTATGAAGTTTGATGGTTTTTGTCAGCGTACAGTATTTCAATAATAAACTTTAAAGCATAACCTGCGGGATTTTATTTTTTGATTTGTTTGTTTATATTATTTTAAGTAAATCTGCATGTATGTACGAAGAAAAATCGGATGAATATTTTTTTTTTCAAATATGTTAAAAGTGTCAGTTTCCATCTTCTATGGGCTTATAAAGGGATACATGGCGGAAATACTATAGAAAAATCAATCGAGCAGTGAAAGATTTGTTGATGTCTATATTTAACGTAATTAGTATTTTCTTCATTACTTCAGAATACAGATTTTGGAACATCCGGGTATCCATTCAATACGGCGTTTCCGTTCTTGAAGCCTGGATCCACGGGAGATTCGTTTGCAGACGACAATGGTTCGGACTCTGATGACACCCATCCGCCACATGCAGACGACACACCAACAAGCACAGCAGAAGACAAAACTGATGAGGTAAAAGTATTCTTTGCCAATGTGGTAGAGGTTTACGCATATTCGTAAATGTGTTGAAATACCCCGGTTTAGTAGGTTTACGGTTATACAAAAAATATGTGTATATTCAAGTTCAATTAAAGACGGAAAAGAAAAAAACATCATGATTTTTATGTTATTTAACTAATACGTATTGACAATAATGTGTTGCAGTATGTTCCATTATAATATTTTCCGTTTTGCGAACTATCTGCTGCAGCTTTGAACACTACCATGAGTAATTTGTGAATTAATTGTTTTTCCATCGGTACACTAACACACAACAATACTTTTAATAATAATACGTATAACAGACACTTTAATTCTACTTAATATACAAAGCAAAATATTGTATCATTAGTTTTTAAATGTCATACTCATCTTTTGTAATATTGGCGTGTAATATGATAACAACTTACTGCATTATTTTATATCTGTGTGGGTCATACGGACTATAAAACTTCGCGATTGCCCTCAAGGGAACGAATAAAGAGCCATGGGGCTCTTGTTTTTTCATAAATAAAACTTTAATTAGATTTTTGGGAACGACATGAGTCCCTTTTTAATTAATTTTGTTTAATTGTTAAATTGTGTGCAACATTTCTAGTAGAAAGTTACAACAATGATGCAAATAAAATGTCAAATTTATTTTAGAACATTTCGCGCACCATTAATTGGGACATATTTTGGAAACATAAGGCACGGCCATTAATGTTATCATTTTCCTTGTCAAATATTTGTTCCTTAAATGCAAATTTGAAGAATATTTACACTTTTAAAAGACAAATTAAACCTAGACCAAATAGTCGTTTTCTTCTCTTTAGAAACATAGCATTCACAAAACCAAATTTTTCAGTCATATTTGTTGGAACGAAATATGTTGAATTTGGTGTTATGTTCGTATGAATGAAAAATGTGTTTTCATTAAAAACAATCTTTACAAAAATACGTTATACGATTTTATTTGTAAATGTGTTTCAATCTGTTTAATTGAATATCTTATAAATACACTATTGCATTGTATACTAAAACATTCGTATATGTTTAAGACAGACAATTCAATATGAATTGAAAACTTTCAGGACGATTCTGCCGAGCTACATGAACACCCGCTACCACTTGGGCCAGTACGTCCCTACCAAGATGAGGACATTGTGAAGATGTAATATCCACTGTGGGACCCATAAAACAGCTCACGTCAATGTATATATATATGCTTTTGACAGCAACTTCGTTGACACATTTTGAGTCAGTTTTAATACAAAATGAGCAGGGCATTTTTCTCCGAATCATGATAAACAACCTTTACAAAAAACAAAGAGGTATTAGAATCATTTTGAGTTTTATTGAATTGCTAGTGGACTGTTAATGGGCGTTGCCAGTTAAGTAAATCAGATGCAAATTCTATGAAGGCATTGCTTTGACTGGACTTAAATATCGCCCGAGATTCTATACACCTTAAAATCACTTATTAAAGAAATGCATTTGAAAATTGTCGTCTTAAAATATTACGAGCTTAGTTAACGAATGAAAAAAGATGCAGTTAAATGCATAGAAAAATATTCTATCCGTTAAATTATGATTGTTTATGGCATTTTTAAGCACACGCGGATATGCTCTTATAATGTGATAATTTTATGTCATCATTTTTAATTGTATACGCTCTTTACTTGTGTCTTACACCAAAACACAAAAACATCAACGATGTCATCGCTATTAACAGCAATAACTTCAGAAATGTATCTTAGCCTAATCCGTGGGACTTATTACGAATATGATAAAGCATGGGTTAATTTGTTCGAATACAAGTATCATAATCTTACAATATATTCATAACCTTTATGCTATACTTTAAAAAAAAATTGGCTTAGCAGCGATGTATAAATAGCAATAGCAGAAATAAAAGTTCTCTGAGTTATTGGAAACTGGAAACTCAAGTCTCATGCAAATTTGTTTTATGAGGCGACTATTGTATTTGAATTATATAGTGCCACATTTCCGCGATGTATTGAGGTAAAACGTATATACTATTGTGGTGGTCGTGTTCGTGATATTGTTGTTGTGTTCATATGAACGGCTCCGTGTCGTTAAAACAGTTAATAGTGTCATATAAATGCATTTAAAACACACACAAAACGACCGACTTACGATAAATGTCTCTATTTCTTGTTCTAATAGTATTAGTTGTACGCAATACATGTGATTGCATATGTGTTGTTTAAGCAGGTTCTTAATAAATACCTACCCATTACGAACATACGTTTTGATTATTATGTTGATGACGAAGTCTTTGGCGGTCATGATGGTCATGTAATTGTTGCTAATTTGATAGTAGACACATTTATTATTTTTGTTACTTTGGATATTTTGGATATTATTCAAGTTTATTTTAATTCATGTAACTTATATTATATAAGTTGAAAGACAAACAAATTATATATTTTTAAAATGTCGTTTTTTTATTACTCCACATTCTATAAGTCAAATGAACTAATAAATTGTTAAACGTTTTAAGATGTTGTTATTGCATATGTATAAATTAAATACACTAATCCAATCATTTATCTCATATACAAGAAAAGGATAATTAAACTCACACAAACTTGTCAGTGTATAAATAAATGTTAACATTTGTTGGTCTTATTTTATGGATACGATTAATTGCCTTTACAATGCGTGACAATGCATATACTACGGCATGAAAAATAAAACATGAATGAAATGGTGGTCACCTTGGAACGGTCTATACAAATCAGTGGGGGTTTTCTTGCGGTTGAAAGGCATTTGCAACTTAGCACATAGCCCAGAAACACATCTATAAAAATAAACATGTTCATACTACACGTGTAAATAAACTTTTAGATCACAACATAATAAATATGCTAAATTCAATTTTTCATAATGTTACTTTAGATTGGAGATTGTATTTGTACAACACTTAGTTTCACTTAAACATGGAGTATGGCAATGCGATGCACCTATCGACCATTTGCCATTATGAGGAAAGATCTGCGCGTCAAAAGTTTATGATATTCTTTTTAAATAAATGTTTTCAAGACATTTAGATATTTATCCATACAATTTATACATGTATAAAAAGTGACAGGAACTTTAAACTAAGCTGTTGCTTTAACAAATTAATGTAATATTACGCGTTTGATTGTATACGAAGTAAATACAAAAGTCTAGCATCACAAATAAACATGTGTTCAATATTTTTTATTTATATCAAACGAACCAAAATCGAAACGGATTTTAATAAATATATCCATAAATCGCAGTTCCAAATCAGCTGCCGTTTTTTATCATGAAACGTCTGTGTAACAAAATTCCTTGTTGTATACTACACGCTTACGGGAACCGGAATAACGCTGCGGCTAATGTTTCTTCATGTAATCATTTTCTTTCAAATATTGCATAAACGTGTTTTTACATGTATTCTCATACAGTTTATTTGGCTTTGTAAATACGTGCAGATGTGTTATGAAAGCTACCATACTTAAGCAATTCATTTTTCAAGATATATTTCAATATCGGCACCAATGTAAAAGAATATCCTTAATATCATTCGAAGAAACAAATTAAAAACAAAACTTAATTAAATGTGCATAATTAAAATAACCTAATGATAGTTCAGCGAAAAGTATGAACGTGGACTTAATACCTGATTAGACTATACTTTATTAGTTTGTTAACATGATATAACATACCGGCACGGTCCGTATTGGCAACTAATAATCGCATTCTTCTTCTGAGACCAAATACACAAAAAACATACATTTTCCAGTATTTTGGCTATAGTTAGTCAGAAAGAGATTTGTACGTGTAACTTTACGACAGCTTGTCAATAGCGTCTGTTGTTGAGGAGCAACTTAAGCTTGTATCCACGTAGAACGACAAGGTGGCAATGTTGTTATGGATATTGCGTCGGAAGATTGGTATTAAATTGTTCGCCTTGAAAGCTGCCCAATATTTTAGCAAAAACAACACGCGCTGCTGATTCTTTCTAGGGAATATAGTTGGTCCCTTTTAAAACATATTATAAGAGTTTTATACATAATTTTTTTGATACAGTTTCACATTGCACATCAATATAAATACAAAAAGTGATACGACGGGTTTCTTTATTTCAATGCAACCGGTTGCCTCTATGATAACCTTATGACTGACTATTGTATTTTTGACGATTTGGCACGTAATGTGGACAAAAACTTGTTGAGACGATACCGGTGGATTAACATACACATGCAAACACTTTCTATAAAGATTCTACATGGGAAGTGTTAACAAGTTAAAGCTGTGTGTTCACCGATCATGTTCTTGTGGACTCAAACTGGTCTTTTGTTGCGGTTGACATGTTAGTTGAAAGATAACTTGGGGTTCCTAGGTAATGTAAAACATATTATATATAAGTGCAATATGTCGTTAAGTAAGCACGAGATTGTGCAGAGGCGATTTGAAAACAGCGTGTTCATAGTGATGCGTCGATGAACGACAAGGTTGCAGAGGATATGACGTCGGACGATTTGACATTAACTGACAATACAAGTACACATTCCCGTGATTATGTAAAAGCAATTCTCTGCTGCTTCGGTTGACTTTATTATGTATTATATAATCAAATCAAATTACATGTAATCCATGTATTGTTCGATTAAAAATGTCATGAATGTTCGAGAGATCAACATATTCTTTACAATTGACAATAAACAAATACACAATTATGTATTTGTTTACTGTCAATTGTAAAGAAAATGTTGATTTCTAGAACATTCATAACTTTTTGAAGCGAACAATATACAACCAAATTACATGTATATTGTTAAATGGAGGAAATATGTACAAATCAGTAACAAAATGTGGTCTTTTACGGGAGTTTTGTTTGATGAGATCGAACCGCTTGAGTTGGTAAGTTTCTAAATATTTACATTTCGTTTAAATAAATACATTCATTCGTCTCTAGCGGTGTTTCCCTTTGGTGTTTTATTTATCACGATTGTTTATTTTCCTTTGGCAGTTTTATCCCACGCCTATTTACCATTGAGTATTTACCTAATGTTTTGTCATAATTACATACCGAAGTGAGTTGTGTTTATTTTAGTCAATATCTTTAAAGGGATCTTTTCACGCTTTGGTAAATTGACAAAATTGAAAAAAGTTGTTTCAGATTCGTAAGTTTTCGTTTTAGTTATGATATTTGTGAGGAAACAGTAATACTGAACATTAACCATGCTCTGATATAGCCATTAGATGCATCTTTTGACGATTTTAAAACCTAAAAATTATAAAGCGTTGCAACGCGAAACGATTAAATAATTTGGAGAGTTCTGTTTTTGTCGTTAAATTTTGTGAAACTACGAAGATTGCTTATATAAGGTATAAAATACGTCTATAATGTGTACTCGGCGGAATAGCTCAGTAGGCTAAAGCGTTTTTACTTCAGGACTCTGGCAGGACTCCAGGGGTCACTGGTTCGAAACCTGCTCCGGGCAATGTTCTTTTCCTTTTTTTAATTTTTTTCTTGATTTTTTACTGGAGCTTTTACGATCCAATGTTTACAGTTATCAATATAAAGCATTTAATGAATAAGTTAAAAAAATGCCAAAATCTGTGAAAAGGCCCCTTTAATTAAACTGAACGAATACTGTTTTACGGTTGATTAAATATATTGCGTCAACCACGAATCAAGCATTAACCGAATTATTCCACCAAATTAATGTGTTTTTGTTTGTTTGAGAAAATCTCATTTAAACTGCTGAACTTAATAATAATCTTTTTTAATTAAGTGCAATTGAAAAGCCTCATAGTATTGTTTATTTATAGACCGAAATGAGCACGTGCGGCAACACCGAGGAAAGCGATTATACCTCAGCATCAAATGTAAACATGATTGCACCAATTTCAAACAATATTACTTTTACATAACATCTGTACAATAACAGATGAGACGCATTGTGACCTGATGCCTCGGCGTAAAGCGTCGTTCTAAATAAGCCTATCAAGTTCGAAAAGGCTATTCAGGGAGGACACTTTCCGCCAAAACAAAACCGAAAACGTCCATAACACGTCGCTCATAAAATGCCAGATGTGAACCGCGTGTCTTTTCTTGGTAATACATCGTATCCTTCTAAATGTTAACTTTTCAAACACACCGAGTTTGACAGTAGGTTTTGTTCAATTATTCTATTTAAATTCATGAAATAGTTTGTCTCGTACATGCTTCTACAGGGCGATACATTTAACGCGTATTACCTATTACATATGCACGTCACAGAATGTGATATGGATCATGGTCATGTAAATGTTATGTACATACACATAAATGAGGTTCCCTATAGTGGATGTATTAATGTTCGCTTGCACTTGCGTTAACGTTTTAATATGACTGTCAACGAGTAAACTCCAACGGTGAGATATAAAAAACATTAAAGAAATAAACAGATCGAGATTAATGAACCTATTAAGTGTACAATCTATATGTGTTTTTGGTACATCAAATATATAGAATTCGAATAGAGTTATAGCTTGTTTATCATAAATATCTTAAACAATTTTTATTTTATAAGAAACACGTTATCAAAAAAAAGGTTTGATAATTGATACAGGCGAGAAATAATAGTGTTAATGTAAACAAAAATGTATACTAGTGTTTGTTTGTGCTCAACAAAACTGTATGTAAGGACGTTCTACAATATAAAGTAAATGTTTTAATTTATATAAATAACTACAGAATTGTATTCAGCAGAACATGCATGTAGCCTAATGACATAATTGTGTAGTTAATTACATATGATTCGGCTAAAATTGTGGTTTTGTTTCATTGTTCATGCTTATTAATACGTCAGTGATCGTTTGGTGTCCAAACCCAATTCAATCATTTAATACTCTAGTAGATGCATTTCAGGGATACGTATCTACAGTAAGTGAGCAAATCAAATCGTAATCACCTATGAAGTCACATGCATACTCATTAATCTTAAAAAATCATTTACCTTCATAAAGTCAATAAGCACACAGAGGGTATTTTTTTAGGTTGGGTATTGTTAGTCGTGTCGGGTAGATTATTCTTAATTATATGTACACATCCACGTTTACCTTCATTTGTGATTTATACATGGTGACTGACAAATTTCTTTTCTATTGCTGTTTGATATATAAGTTGAGGCGTAGAATAAAAGATCTGCCTGGCTTATTTGTCTGTAAATCATGCATCTGCGTCTCCATTTAAAAAGAAATAATGAACTATAAAGCTGCGACGCATCATTTTACATGGGAATAAATATGATGCTTGACGAGTGATAAATAATTACGACATGAGAAATTGCAATTAATATTTGAAAACTATGTTTTTGCTGATTTGTTTTGCTGTTTGTGTCGGAATTTTAGGACAAATTGGTATCAAATCGTATGTTGTTTTTTTAATCTTATTCTTTTTTTTTTACCAAACATGATAACTTCATAGACTCCGAGTAATATGACCGACTTCTAAAAATGGATTGATTATTTAAAAACTTCCTGCTGACGTGATATAAAAAATAAGGCAGCTTTATATGAAGAAGATGTCAATGTAGTGGTACGATGCAGCATTCTGAATGTATTTGCAAACTCATGAAAAACATACATATTGCAAGATAATGTTCCAAGTAATAAGGAAAGCGACGGATTCTTAATTACATTAGAAAGGACAGCTTGTAAAGGCTCTCTCTGATTGAGAAGAATCGATCACCTAAACCGACACATTTGCCAAAGTAGGATAAATATACGTGGCAAAAATACATAAACAACGCGCATAACACGCGAAATAATAACACATAAAACTTAACTAAACCAACCACAACAGAAATACAACAAATACTTCAAAGTAAAATACCATGCCTGTCGGAAAGATGTTTATGATACATGTTGAATGCGATATATAAACTTTTGAGCCTAACCACGTAGTTTATATCATGAACTTTTTTATTTTATGAAACATATGTGTTTAAGGCTATTATTTTGAGATATTTGCATATGCTTTGTTTGAATACTCTCAGTGCGTTATATGGAGTATTAACGGTCATTGTTATTAAACTAGGCAATATTGGTAGACAACATGCCGGATGCATCATCATGATATGCTATTTTATAAACGAAATGACCAGACGACTATAAGTTTGTCTTGTCTAGACATGATTAGGCCTCGTTTCGTGTAAATCATTTGTTTCTGTCTGCCATACCATTCTACCGTTAATTAAAAATTTCCAGAAAATAAGTCTGTAATCTCGTCGAATGTAAACTTTTAACCAATATATATTTCCTCGTTGAATAAAGAACGGTATAGAATCCCAAAGCATCTATTTATTTAATACTAAATTTATACCTTAATCTACGGCATCATAAACAATATTTATTTATAATAACTGATATAATAGTAAAGAACAACAGACGACATGTCGACATGTTTTCAATTAATCGTCATATAATATGCGTTATTTGCATCACATTGGTAAATATTGGAATTAGAGTAACTCTAGATACATTGTGATGAAATAAATTATTATTAGCGTCCGCTAGTGTTGTTTAAAAAATACAATTCTGCAAGTCATTTGTTTGTTTTGATCTAACATTATTGTAATATTGGAATAGACACGTCTGTTCCTACCAGACACTTATATAACGCCATTCCTATGTTACTGACAGATGTTATTCGCAATTACTTATTCTAGAATAGGGAACGTAACATTCACATTGTCATAACCTTATAAAATTTCAACGAGGCAATCAAACATGAAAAAGGTTTAAAGCCTCACGAACATTCTCTAATTATAGTATTTTTACTAGAATAACATGTCCGTACAGCTGTACACTTGTTTGCGTAAATACTTTTTATATTAGAAAGACCTTAATTAATAAGTCTAATGGTTTTGAAACAAGCTTAAACATAAGTATGTGTATGTTGTTTACGTGTTTACGCTATCAACATATTTTTAACTCAACGTTATTATGTGATGCAAAGCTGTATGTGTCTACATATGTTTATGTGTAAAAAAGCCCATCATGTGCGTTAAAATGTATAGGCAGCATTATATGCACATAATATAACGTCACAAAGTTATTGTCACACTTTCACATACCGATTATCATGTCGTAAATATGTGCGATTCAATATCATCAGTAAATATTCGCGTCGGCAGAGACGTAGATGTTATCTACGTCTCTCGGGTCGGCGTCCTAATTACTCCTTTAATTCCAAATGAATGTATTACACCTGGAAGTTAACCTTTGATTCCTGTTGAACTTCCGTAATCTTGAAATTTTGGCTTTTGAAACTCATTTGAAATACGTGTATTCGATTAGCATTTCTGTCATTCAATATTTAATTAATTCGGAATTTAACGCAT
This sequence comes from Dreissena polymorpha, assembly GCF_020536995.1. Taxonomy (NCBI): domain Eukaryota; kingdom Metazoa; phylum Mollusca; class Bivalvia; order Myida; family Dreissenidae; genus Dreissena; species Dreissena polymorpha. The sequence goes on from NC_068357.1 coordinate 38,453,894, forward strand.
ACACATCACCGGATTAATTAATTGAGTTGCAACATTGCCTGAAAGTCACGTTTAAATGCCTGTGATATCAGTATATTAATTGATTTACCCATGCCTGCAATGTTTTGTTTCCTTTCATGTATGATAGCCACAAGAGTCATGCTTCCACATTTGGAGCTTACTTTATGTGTATTTGATTAATAAAATGTATGTTCAGAGATCAATGTTCCGAAAATAGAAAATAGCAGAACAAAAATCATATATTTGTAAATGAAAGTACGTGTTTATCTCAGAACTTAACGATGTATAACATACTTCTTACTTGGCTATGGCAAATACAATAATTTGTACAAATAAATATCGTCGCTATCATTTAAATTATACATCTCGTGACTACAATATATGTTTGTCTGCAAATACATTATAGATATTTGATAATAAACACCACGTTTCCAAAAAGTTTGATTTAAGACGTTTATAGAAAATATTATTCTATGTAAAGGTTTGTCTGCATGTACACGGTGCCTATACCACGTGACTTTTTAAGATCTGTGTTGGGAGAATAAAGCGCGACCCAGTTAAAATTGTTAATGATGTCTTTTTTAATATTTCACCATTTTTAATAAGATAAAGTGGAGAGCCCGCACATTCGTGAGAGTTAACTGGGACGCGCTTTATTCTCCCAACACAGATTTTAAAAAGTCACGTGGTATAGGCGCCGTGATGTATTTGCTAAAAAATTTCCTTTCTCTCTATAAGAAAACAAAATGCATAAGTATTTGAATCAACGGCTAGATAAAAAAGATATACCCATAGTACGTATATGACGCTTTGTTATTTGTCACATTATTAACCAAATAATAAATTGATGTTATGCTACTCAACTTGGGTTCTCATTATTTACTATAATGTTCTCAGAGGATTGTTATTGATATTCAAGGGACGAACATAAATGCTGCATACGTTTCACACAGTGATATGGGGAATTCAAGGGCAGCTCTACAGCTGTATTTAATTATATGGTGTTCGCATTTGCAGATAATAATAGTCTTATGTATGAATTAAAACCCAAAATATTGATAAGAATTATATTTGCAAACTCACGAAATGTGGTTGTTTTCGTCTCATGTTTTCGTTTCTTATACGATGGCAAATTACAAATTCCAAAATACAAATGTTAAGTATAAGGTCATTGGCAGAGGCTTTAAAACGCGAGTGTAATGTAAGTGTATCCTCCCTGATTAACGCAATAGTCAATCAAGTAATCGTCAGATGCAAGAATTATCCGTTGAAACAAACTCTATTAATGCTTACTGAATTATAAATTTACAGCAGTTCATTGACTAATTATATTGGTGTCTGCAACATGTTGGGAACGTAGATGAGAGTTTTCTGAAGTCGGCAAATTATAGAAAACAGGTCGAGTGTTTGAATTTGTTGTTTCATATCTTTCAAATGCGTAAATTAGCAGTCGTGTCGCACGTGAAAGTGGTTCTTTTCTTAGTTGCGATATTTTACATGTGTTGTTTTGTAACTGGATGTTTATAAGGAATTACTTTTAAACACAAATTAAATATTTTTTAATAATTTGTATAACTACTGATTCAATAAGCACTTGAAGTTGACAACGTGTGTTTCAATAAGTTGGTAATTGTCTTGGCGGTCAATCTACTCCAATTATGATAGAAGTATTTACAAAAAAAAATGGAACTAAGTTAACATCATAAATGTTATATTTATTTGTGTATTTTATCTTCGAATTATTTTGCGTAATTTAGGCGTGTTAACTTTTGCTTGAAATTGTAGTCTGCTTTCTGTTCTTCTGGCATAACTACAATAAGACATGTTTACTGGAGGATAATAGAAATATGGGCATACACTAGCTCTATACATCAAATCAATAATAAATCAAAATAAACAAGTTTTATAAATCAGTGCTAAAACTTTGTTGTTTACGACAGCTCAGTTGCTATATTAACACTCATCCTTTAATATCCACATATTCCAAATGTTTGAATATTACATGAGACTAAAAATCACACCTTATGAATCGCAGAGACGACAGTTTACGAAAACAAATATCTCAAAAGACGTGATAATTGTATGCGTGCAAGATATCCGTAAATAAAACATACATTTAAAAATAAGAAAATACTCTTACTCTTACCATTGACAAGCCATGTATTATTCGAACGTAACACTAGTACCATAAATTGCACCATCCGAACAATTATGACGAATACATTTCCTTGAAACTGACAGGTTAATCATTTTTGCAGTGCCTTTTCATCGAGAATGGTATAGAGGGTTTGAATAGAAACTATGAGATGCGGAAGACTGTTCATTTATTTTTATAACACGTTCTTACCGTTCGCATGATAACTCTTTAAAGATAAATACAATGACAACCATGCAGTAAGAGGTTTGAAATGAAAACTTGAAGACAATCCTTCTATATATCTTATGAAGTCGAGAAAGAAACGATAGCGTGTATGTATGAAGAACAAGACTATTGCAGTATTGCCATTGATAAGACATCGGCATAGTGAACATTGTTTCTGGATTCAACACTCCATGAAAAAAAATCCAGTGATCTACAGAAACCAAATGCGCTTTTTTGCTATCAAGCAAAAGCATTGTATCATTCTTCTCTTATTCAAATAATTATTCATTGCTCGATATGTTTTGTTACTGAATAATTAACTGTTTACGTCCATGTCAAAGTTAAATTTATTGAATCATATTCATTTTAGAACCTAAGATGAAAGTTCATTTTGTTCCTATTCATGCATAACTAAGGGTCTAATTGAATTAGCAGAATTTGCTCAAGTGACGTAACATGAAGGAAATGTCCGTGGGGAAAAATAATTATCTCAACGTCGCGAAATCCTTTGAAGAACAAACGTTTTACTACTATATTTGTCAAAATTAGTAAGAATTAGGTTTTGTAACGGAACTTGAAGACATATTGTCAATTTCGCCCGTGGCTGAGAAAAAAAGATATCGTTTAGTAATTACTCTATTGTTTTAACTGGCTTAAACCATAGTCGAGTCGGTCATTATTCCTCATTTGTTTACAAAAGACTACGTATCGAAAGAATGTTCATTAACACAATAACAAGTCACTGCCCTATCGTTTTTATCAATATCAGATGAAGCTTAGAACTAAATTACGGAAAGGCTTTTCGGGTCGTTGTTTTAAAACGTGACCAACCTAAAGTATACAACGCTAGGGCACATACTTGTGTTTCTGTACATATAACCCACTGCCCATCTATTGAAACAAATTGACATTATATTTGTCAAGAGTTATTCATTTACAGGAAATTAATAAGTTGTTTAATACGTGTAAATAACTTAGTCATGCGCACTTGACAATATTTGCTAACTACATATGTTTATTTTTTTCTAACGAAGACATTTTCGCGGGCTGAATGAGTTGCGTTTGAATTATTATTTTTCACACAAACTAACATAGCGTTTGTATTGGTAACAGTTTTTGCTGTGATAGATATAAGCGGAGATATGTGATTGTTAAATTACCCTACCCAAATACAGGTTAACATTTATGCTTCGGGGAAAAATCTAAATCTTAGTTTGATCTTGGTTAAACATAAATGCCACTTAAGGTCTCAACTTGTATACATGTTGTACAACATTCCATTGATAAGAACCTGTTATAAAAAGATAAACATTGATCGCTATCAGACTAGGGCCTAACACAGGGTTGCAGCACCATGTCGGAACAAGATCCCGCTCTGCCCACTTTTAAATACACATGCCATTGTTTTCATTTCGTCATATTGTTATCACGAAAGTTGTATTTGAAGTTTCAATAAATCCAGAATGCTTGCAAATATCAGTTTTGTGTCGATAATTATTAACCATACACCGTACATATATACGTATGCGTAGTCATATTCAGCGCGATTATACTGTAGTATTACAATCAACGAAATAAAAAAACGACTTTTTTACGGCGTGTGCATTAAAAAGATAAGACTATTTGTTCCCAATTCGTAGTCCCTACACGATGGTCATCTTGAGCAGCGGCAAAAGATTTATCGCTGTCCGAATAAGATTCAGAAAAAAATCTGACTGACACTCACTAAATTCTGTGTAATACATGTATGTTTCAACAGAAAATTCTTCATACTCAATATCAGATTCCATGTTCATCAATTTGTCAAACAACAGTTGCGAGAAATCTCACATCCAAAGTCGTATCACGCCGGCTCGTTATTACAAGTGTCAAACCTACGTAAAAACAAGTTTGAAGGAAAATGACGAGTACCGGACGATCAGAATCTGTTAAAATCCGCGCTTTTTTCATACTCGTTCTCGCTAATAACACCGTCATTGAATTGAATTGAGGTGCGAAAACAAGATCTATAAAAACAATATGTTACAGTATACTAAATATTTTTAGTGTGAAATGCTTTACCCTCTAACATGCTTAAAAATAAGAGAAAATGTCATATATGTAGTGTTACATAGAAATACATTTTTACAAAAAAATCAGGTCAGAAATATGTAATTATACCTATATTTGTAAACCTATATGCATAACATGGTGTGACCACTGTGTATTAAACCCATCCATGTACGATTCTCACGGAATATGTTCACGAAATATGTTTATTTCGTGTTTATTTAGATTATTTATTCTTTAAAATGATGTGTGCTTTTGTGTGTATTTCAACGCATGCTGTTATTTATTTATATGTATGTTAATGACGATGAGCTTCACATGCTTAAGTCAAAAATAAACTATTCTGTTCTGTTCTAAAACATGAACATCGTTTATTTGAATACACGATTCTCTGTAGGGTCACTTGCCATGGCTATATTTTAGAATATTTATGTGTGCATGTGGTGGGGAAAACATTGCTTTTTACTAGAAATTCACTCTTTTGCTTGAAGGTTAGAGACTACAGACTTTGACAGATGGCGAGAAACCCTCATCAAATGGAGGGAAACCGGTAAATAGATGGCCGTAAAACGGTAACCTTTGATTCGTGTCGATTTTTTTCTTTGTTATTGCTTAAATCAATCAAGCTTGGAACGCTTCTCGAGAAAAGGTATGGTAATGACGGTATCCATGCGCAAAAACTTGACTTGATTTTTTTGTTTAAATTATTGCTTTTACATTGAATTTGTTAAGGTAATCTTTAGTATATTGTGACCTTATCGGGTGTTCACGGAAATTCCCCTTGCGACGAGATTTCAGTTTCGTGCGCGTCATCTTATCGTGATAATCTTATCTACACATGTGCAGGCATGTGATGCCACCTTATATTAACTTTAAAATAATATGTAAATCAGATGGTTTATTTAATAAATACAGTTTTAGACAAAGGCGGCTATATTTCTTTTCAATACGAAATTCCGGATCAGCCTGCAGCCTGATCTTGGTTAAACATAAATGCCACTTAAGGTCTCAACTTGTATACATGTTGTACAACATTCCATTGATAAGAACCTGTTATAAAAAGATAAACATTGATCGCTATCAGACTAGGGCCTAACACAGGGTTGCAGCACCATGTCGGAACAAGATCCCGCTCTGCCCACTTTTAAATACACATGCCATTGTTTTCATTTCGTCATATTGTTATCACGAAAGTTGTATTTGAAGTTTCAATAAATCCAGAATGCTTGCAAATATCAGTTTTGTGTCGATAATTATTAACCATACACCGTACATATATACGTATGCGTAGTCATATTCAGCGCGATTATACTGTAGTATTACAATCAACGAAATAAAAAAACGACTTTTTTACGGCGTGTGCATTAAAAAGATAAGACTATTTGTTCCCAATTCGTAGTCCCTACACGATGGTCATCTTGAGCAGCGGCAAAAGATTTATCGCTGTCCGAATAAGATTCAGAAAAAAATCTGACTGACACTCACTAAATTCTGTGTAATACATGTATGTTTCAACAGAAAATTCTTCATACTCAATATCAGATTCCATGTTCATCAATTTGTCAAACAACAGTTGCGAGAAATCTCACATCCAAAGTCGTATCACGCCGGCTCGTTATTACAAGTGTCAAACCTACGTAAAAACAAGTTTGAAGGAAAATGACGAGTACCGGACGATCAGAATCTGTTAAAATCCGCGCTTTTTTCATACTCGTTCTCGCTAATAACACCGTCATTGAATTGAATTGAGGTGCGAAAACAAGATCTATAAAAACAATATGTTACAGTATACTAAATATTTTTAGTGTGAAATGCTTTACCCTCTAACATGCTTAAAAATAAGAGAAAATGTCATATATGTAGTGTTACATAGAAATACATTTTTACAAAAAAATCAGGTCAGAAATATGTAATTATACCTATATTTGTAAACCTATATGCATAACATGGTGTGACCACTGTGTATTAAACCCATCCATGTACCATTCTCACGGAATATGTTCACGAAATATGTTTATTTCGTGTTTATTTAGATTATTTATTCTTTAAAATGATGTGTGCTTTTGTGTGTATTTCAACGCATGCTGTTATTTATTTATATGTATGTTAATGACGATGAGCTTCACATGCTTAAGTCAAAAATAAACTATTCTGTTCTGTTCTAAAACATGAACATCGTTTATTTGAATACACGATTCTCTGTAGGGTCACTTGCCATGGCTATATTTTAGAATATTTATGTGTGCATGTGGTGGGGAAAACATTGCTTTTTACTAGAAATTCACTCTTTTGCTTGAAGGTTAGAGACTACAGACTTTGACAGATGGCGAGAAACCCTCATCAAATGGAGGGAAACCGGTAAATAGATGGCCGTAAAACGGTAACCTTTGATTCGTGTCGATTTTTTTCTTTGTTATTGCTTAAATCAATCAAGCTTGGAACGCTTCTCGAGAAAAGGTATGGTAATGACGGTATCCATGCGCAAAAACTTGACTTGATTTTTTTGTTTAAATTATTGCTTTTACATTGAATTTGTTAAGGTAATCTTTAGTATATTGTGACCTTATCGGGTGTTCACGGAAATTCCCCTTGCGACGAGATTTCAGTTTCGTGCGCGTCATCTTATCGTGATAATCTTATCTACACATGTGCAGGCATGTGATGCCACCTTATATTAACTTTAAAATAATATGTAAATCAGATGGTTTATTTAATAAATACAGTTTTAGACAAAGGCGGCTATGTTCTTTTCAATACGAAATTCCGGATCAGCCTGCAATGATTCAAAGTTTCCCGTATGTATATCTCCGAGACTATCCACGTTAAATTCAAAAAAAAGTATTCGTAGCCATGTTCATTTTATAATATAATACCTTTAAAATAATACGTAAATCGGAAGTATTTATAACGAAACAATTACAGTTTTAGGCAAAGGCGGATATATACTTTTTCATAGAAAAAAATCTTCATCGACCGGAAATGTAATAAGATCGCTTGTGAATATCTCAAAGACTATTCACATTTAAATCAAATGGTTTTCGAAGCCAAGTGATGTCGAGTGATACAGATCTAGTATTCGCGGCAAGAATTTCCCATACTTTCTATTGGTCTGAAATGAGGTTTCCAATCTTAGTGTATTTTTATATCTTTGGTTTTTATATGCATTCGATAGATAATTTTTTAAAGGGTTTTAAAAAGCGGGGCATTTCTTCTTTTACTTTTTTTAATTATTCAGGCATCAGTAAGTGCAGTTGAAAAACCACGTTGTTTTGTATATTTATAGACCGAGATGAGCACCAAGTGGTTAATGGATATGCCACTTGCGGTAACATTAAGGGAAGCGATTATACCATAGCATGAAACGTAAACATGGCAGCACCTATTTCAAACAATGTTACACAATATCTGTGCAATTACAGATGAGACGCACTATGGAAAACCCGGGCTTAATGCTTGACCGTAAGGTGTCGTCCCAGATTAACTTATGAAGTCCGCAAAGGCACAGGGATGATGGTTTCCTCAAGATTGGACATTTTGTGAAGATTAAACGAAGCGTCCATTAAAGCACTGCTCATATTATGCCAGATGTGAACCGCGTGTCTCTCCTTAGTCATACGTCGTCTACGTATCTCATTACATTAATGCAAAGTATCCTTCTAAATGTCAACTCTTCGAACACACCATGTTTTACAGTAGGTTCATGTTGAATTATTCTAATGTATTGCATATGTACGTGACAGAATGTGATATGGATCATTTAAATGTTAGGTACATACACATAAATGAGGTCACCTCTAGTGGATGTATTGATGTTCGTTTGCACTTGCGTTAACGTTTTAAAATGACAGTAAACAAGTAAACCGCACAGGTGGGAGAAAAAAAACATTAAAGAAATAAACACATTGATATTTATGAACCCATTAAGTGTTTAAGTTAACGACAAGCTTAAAAATCTATAGATGTTTGTTACATGAAATAAATAGAATTTGAAACGAGTTACTGCTTGTTCTTTATAAATATCTGAAACATAATTTTTTTACTAAGAAACATGTTTATCAAAAAATTAAGTTTTAATATTGATACAGGCGAGAGGTTAATCGTGTTAATGTAAACAATGTTATATGGGTTTGTTTATGTTCAACAAAACTTTATGTAAGGCCTTTAAACAACATAAAGTAAATGTTTCAAATAATATAAACAACTATAGAAGTTTATTTAGCAGTACATGCATGTAACCTCATGACATTATGTTGTATTAAATTGCATATGATTCGGCTACAACTGTGATTTTTTTCATCGTTCCTGCTTATTGATACGTCAGTGATCGTTCGGAGTAAAAACCTTTCCAAACCCAATTCAACCATTTATTACCAAGTAGATGCATTTCAGTGATACGTATCTACATTTAGTGAGCAAACGACGCCGTCATCACCTATGAAAGCCACCGGCATTTTTCATTAACCTTAAAAAGCATTTAACTTCATAAATTAAATAAGCATACAAAGGTTTTTTTTTGTCGGGTTGGGTATTGTTAGTCGTGACGGGTAGATTATAACATAATTACCTATAAACACCCAAAATAAATTCCGAAATAGGGTCGCCGTGGTGTAATGGATATGGTGTCCGCCTAGCGGGTTCGATCCCCACCGTGAGAGCGTTCTTTAGATCTCCCCCAAAGACACCAAGTACTGGTTCTAGGCCCAGGAAACGGACTCGAGAGCGTTTATATAAGCATTAGGCTTTCGATGCAATCGAGCTAAAATAAATAGGTTTAAACTAAATTCCGAAATATATTTCTGAAGGATAAAACCAATGCAGGAAAAAGACAGGCATTCTAAAACTCAAAAACTAACTACACGCGTACAAAGCGCAGAGCAAAATGTAAATTTAAGACCCACGAAAAGCAACATCTTTCAAAATTGAGTAAATCGAACCCTATAGAGTTTTGGAAAAAAAAAGTATAAAAAAGTACAAAACAAAGCGAATAATTTAAGTACGTCTAGCCTGTACGAGCACTTTAAGAACCTTTACTCCACTGAAGAAACCCCCGAAAATACCCTACCCTAACACACCCTAAGTACCCAAGATATCGAATTATATAGAAAATTTAGCCTAGAAGAAATCATTTAAGCAATACGTTCACAAAACAACAACAGAAATGGTGGTATTGATAAGCTATTTGCAGAGGCTTACAAATGCGCAATCAGCGAACTAGCGCCGTTCATTCTTAAATTATTTAATAGACTACTTGACAATGGGGAATACCCGGAGTCATGGAGAGAGGGCATAATTGTACCTATCTTCAAAGGCGGAAACATTGAAGATGAAAATAATTACAGAGGAATCACTTTAATTAATATCCTTCCAAAAATATATTAAACTATACTTTTAAATCGCTTGACAGAATGGTCCGAAAAACATGAAACTATTATAAAAAACCAATTTGGTTTCCAAAAGGGTAAATCAACAATATATTGTATCTTCGTTCTGCATTCTATAATTATAAAAACACTCAGTAAAATAAGAAATTATATTGCGCCGTCGTGGACTTTGAGAAATGTTTTGAAAAATTGGAGAGAACATTTATTTTTCAGAATCTTATTAATGAAAATGTCAGCTCCACATTCGTTAACGCGGTCAGAAGTATGTACAGTACCGTGAAAGCATGCGAGCGATACAATACTTCGTACTCGCCGTTCTTTGAGTCAAACATCGGTGCAAAACAAGGTGATCAAAGCTCAACTTGACTTTTTCTCTTCTTCGTAAACGATATTCTCACTAACATTAATGAAAACATAGACGAACTATTCACTTTAGAAAATCAAAAGCTATTCCTGTTACTTTTTGCCGACGATGCCGTTTTGTTCGCACATACTCCGCAAGCACTCTCGTTCTTGTTTAAAGACCTCGAAAATTACTGCCAACAATGGCGCCTATCCGTCAATACTTAGAAAACTAAGATCATGATTTTCGAAAATGGAAGGCATACGTATTATGATTTTGTATTTAACAATGCCACACTAGAAACTGTCACTTCATTCAAATATCTCGGTGTACAGCTCTTCAAAAACGGCAATTGGAATAGAACACAGAAAACTATTGCAAAACATTCACATTCAGCGCTCCATAGCCTATTTATCGTTTTTAATCAGTTAGGACTAAGCACTAAAGAAAAATGCAACTTATTTGATAGTCTAGTAGGTACAAAATTAACATATTCAGCGGAAATATGGGGTTTAAAAGAAAGTAACGATATAGAACTAGTACACCGAATATTTCTCAGGAAAATTCGTACAGTTAGAAAATCAACAAATTCAGATGGTCTATATGGAGAATTAGGAAGGTACCCTATGATTATAAAACAAAAACTAAAAGTACTTGAATACGAAATAAACGCTTATCACTGTTTCACTGATATGGCTGGAAAGTGGGCGGAATTTAAAAAATAAAACAAGTTATTAAAGGGTATAAAACGGTGAAAAATACCGGCTTCGACATCGACGTTGCCATCTTGATAATCACGTGATTACCCCCTCTGTATGGAGCAATAACGTCATCGAGATTAAACAATGCCATATTGGTAAACAACATGCCGGATGCATCGTCACGGTAAGCTTTTATATACACGACATGACCAGACGACTGTTAGTTTGTCTTGTCTAGACATAATAAGGCCTTGTTTCGTATAAATCATTTGTTTCTCTCTGTCATGTCATTCTATCGTTTATTAAAAGTTTCCAGAAAATTCGTTTGTTATCTCGTCTAATGTACGCCGTTTATCTATATATCTGACCTCGTTGAATATAGTAAGGTATGAAATCCGAATGCATCTTCTACTAAACGGTATAGAATCGGAAATCATATATTACTAAATATGTACCTTAGTCTTATGCATCATATACAATATATAATAGAAGTGCATTTATAATCACTGATATAATAGTAAAGAACTATAGAAAACATAGCGACTTGTTTCCAATTAATCGTCATATATTATGCGTTATTTGCATAAAAATGGGGAATATTGGAATAGAGTAACTCTAGACATATTAAGATGAAAGAGATTATTGTTCGCGTTCGCTAGTGTTTTTTAAACAATACTGTTAGTCATTTGTATGTTTTGATCTAACAATTATGTAATATCGTAATAGACACGTCTCTACTTAACAGTCACTTATATGATGTCATTCCTTTGTTACTTACATATGTTATTCGAAATTACTTATTCTAGAATAGGGAACATAACGTTCACATTGTCTTTACCTCATTACATTTCAACGAGACAATCAAACATGATAAACGTTTAAAGCCTCATGAGCATTGTCTAAATATAGTATTTTACTAGAATAACATGTCCGTACAGTACAGACGTGGTAAAACGTTTGTTTCTTTTGTTTCTCAAACAAGCTTTAACATAAGTGTGTGTATGTTGTATACGTGTTAACGCTTTTTAATAACTCAACGTTATTATGTGATGCAAGGCTGTATGTGTCTACATATGTTTATGTGTAAAATTTATATGCACATACTATAAAGTCACAAAGTTAATGTCACACTTTCACATACCGTTTATCGTATCGTAAATATGTGCGATTCAAGATCATCAGTAAATATTCGCGTCGTCAGAGACGTAGATGTAATCTACGTCTTTGGCGTCGGCGTTTTAATAATTCCTTTAATTTCTAATTGAATGTAATACTTATACACCTGGAAGCTCACCTTTGATTCCTGTTGAACTTCCGTATTCTCGAAATCTTGGCCGTTGAAACTAATTTGAAATACGTGTATTCGATTAGCATTTCTGACATTCAATATTTGATTAATTGGGAATTTAACGCATACTCATTACCGGATTCATGAATTGAGTTGCAACGTTGCCTAAAAGTCACGTGTGTATGCGTGCGATATCAGTATATTAATTGATTTATCCATGTCTGCAATCATGTTTTGTTTCCCTTTCATGTATGATAGCTACAAGAGTCAAGCTTCCAAATTTGGAGCTTACTTTATGTGTATTTGATTAATAAAATTATGTTCAGAGATCAATGTGCCAAAAATAGAAAATAGCACAACAAAAATAATATATTTCTTAATGAAAGTACGTTTTTATCTCAGAACTACACGATATATAACATTCGTCTTACTTGGCTATGGCAAATACAATTATTTGTACTAATAAATATCGTCGCTATCATTTAAATTATACATCTCGTGACTACGATATATGTTTTTTTCTGCAAAAACATATTAGACAATTAATAATAAACAGTACGAAAAACACCACGTTTTCAAAAAGTTTGATTTAAGACTTTAAAAAAATATTATCCTAGTTTGTCTCCATGTATTTACTAAAACATTTACTTTCTCTCGGTAAGAAAAATCGCGTTAAAAAAATCGGTTAGATAAAAAAAAATACCCATAGTACGTATATGACGCTCGATTATTTGTTACATTATCAACCAATTAATTTAAATTTATGTTATCCTACTCAACTTGGGTTCTCATTTTTTACTATCAAGTTCTCAGAGGTGTGCTATTGATATTCAAGGGACGAACGTATTTGCTGCATATGTTTTAAGGGGAATTCAAAGGTAGCTCTGCAGCTGCATTTCATTATAGTTTGTTCGCATTTGCAAAATAGTCTTATGTATGAATTTAAACCCACAATATTGCTATAAATAATGTTTGCAAAATCACGAAATGTGGTTGTTTAACTTTTAATCATCTCATGTTTTCGTTAATTATTTGATGGCAAATTACAAATTCCAAAATACATGTTAAGTATAAGGTCATTGGCAGAGGCTATAAAACGCGCGTGTAATGTAAGTGTTTCCTCGCTGATTGACGCCAAAGTCAATCAAGTAATCGTCAGATGAAATATTTATCCGTTGAAACAAACTCTATTTATTGGCTTCTGAAGTATCAATTTACAGCAGTTCAAAGGCTCATTGTATTGGTGTCTGCAACATGTTGGGACCGCAAAAAAATCTGAAGTCGGCAAATTATAGTTAAACCTGTCGAGTTTTTTTATGTTGTTGTTTATTACCTCAAATGCGCAAATTAGCAATCGTGGCGCACGTAAAAGTGGTCATTTTTTAATTGCGATATACAACTACCCAAAAGGAAGAACAGTATACATGTTTTGTTTTGTAACTGGATGTTTTAAAGGAAGCTTTCAAACACAAATGTAATATTTTTAAATAATTTGTATAAATACTGATTCAATAAGCACTTGAAGTTGACAACGTATGTTTCAATAAGTTGGTAATTGTCTTGGCGGTCAACCTACTCCAATTATGATAGAAGTATTTAAAAAATCAATTAGGAACTAAGTTTACAACATACATTTTATATGTATATGTTTATTTTATCGTTTAATTGCCTGTTCGAATTATTTTGCAAAATTTAGGCATGTCGAACATTAACTTTTGATTGGAATTGTAGTCTGCTTTTATATCCTTCTGGAATAGCGACAATAAGACATGTTTACTGGCGGATAATATAAATATGGACATACACTAGCTCTATACATCAAAGCAATATTAATTCAAAATAAGCACGTTTCGTTTTATAAATCAGAGCTAAGACTATGTTGTTAACGACAGCTCAGTTGCTATATTAACACTCATACTTTAATATCTAATGCACATATTTCATATGTTTGAATATTACATGAGAATAATAATCACACCTTATGAATCGCAGAGACGACAGGTTACGATAACAAATAACTCAAAAAGACGTGATAATTATATACGTGCAAGTAATTAAAACATACATTTAAAAATAAGAACATACACTAACCATTGAGAAGCCATGTATTATTCGAACGTAAAACTAGTACCAGAAATTGCACCATCCGAACAATTAAGAAGAATACATTTCCATGAAACTATGAGATGCGGAAGACTGTTAACCTAATTTTATAATAAGTTCTAACCTTTTGCATGATAACGTTTTAAAGATAAATGCTATGACAACCATGCAGTATGAGGTTTGCAATGGAAACTTGAAGACAATCCGTCTATATATCTCATGAAGTCGAGAAAGAAACGAAAGCGTGTATGTATGATGAACAACACTATAATTTGCTGTATTGCCATTGATAAGACATTGGCATAGTGAACATTGTTTCTGGAGACAACACTCCATAAAAAATCCAAGCAAAAGCATTGTATCATTTCTTCTCTTATTCAAATAATTATACATTGAATTAAATGTTTTGTTATTGAATAATGAATTGTTAACGTGCATGTCAACGACGTTAATATTTATTGAGTCATATTCATTTAAGAACCTTAGATGAAAATTCACAATGTTCCCATACATGCATTAATAAGGGTCTTATTGAATAAGCAGGATTTTTTAAGGTGATGTAACATGGAGGAATTGTCCGTGGGGAAAAATAATTATCTCAACGTCGCGAAACCCTTTGAAGAACAGACGTTTTACTACGAAATTTGTCAGAATTAGCCAGATTGAGGTTTTAATACGGAAACTTGAAGACAGATTGTCAATTTCGCCGGTGGTTGAGAAGAAACGATAGCATTAAGTAATTACTCCGATGTTTAACTGGCTAAAACCATAGTCGAGTTGGCCATTATTCCTCATTTGTTTACAAGAGACTACGTATCGAAAGAATGTTCATAAAGATAATAACAATGCACTGTCCTATCGTTTTTAACAATATCAGGTAAAGCTTAGAACAAAATCAATGAAAGGCTTGTCGTTGTTTTTATTAGTGCCCAGCCTAATGTATTCATTACGCTATGGCACATACATGTTTTATGTATATTTTACCGCTTGCCCATATATTGAAACAAATATAACATTATATTTGTTACAAGCCTTTCATTTAAAGGAAATTAATAAGTTGGTTTTTACGTGTAAATAATTAAGTCATGCATAAGATACATATCTAATGCGATATATACATTGTTAACCCTTACCGCTTGTTTTATATCATGAACTATTTTATTTTATCAAACATATGTTTTAAGTTTAGCATTTTGAGATAATCTTAGTGCGTTATATGGAGCAATAACGTCATGGATATTAAACAAGGCCACTTTGGTCAACAACATGCCGAATTATCATCGTGGTATGCAGTAATATTCATGTCATAACCAGACGACTACTATTGTGTCTTGTCTAGACTAAATTAGGCTTTGTTTTGTATAAATTATTTGTTTCTTTCTGTCATGTCATTCCACCGTATATTAAAACGTTCCAGAAAATTCGTTAGTAACATCGTCTAATGTACGCTTTTTACCAATATATCTGACCTCGTCGAACATAGTGCAGTATGGATTCGGAATGCATCTATTACTAAATCTTATATATCGTATACAATACATATTAGAAGTGACTTTATTATAACTGATATAATAGTTAAGAACTATCGAAGACATGACGACCTGATTCCAGTAAATCTTCATATAGTATGCGTTATTCGCATCCCATGGAGAATATAGCAATAGTGTTACTCCAGACACAATATGAAGAAAAACATTATGTTTAGCGCCCGCTAGTCTTTTTTTAAACAAACAATACTTTTGGTCATTACTGCTGTACACTTTTTACACGTTAATTGATAAGTTTTAACGTTTTCGTTTATTAAATACGTTGTGTGTTTATATTACAAAGACATTAATTAATAGGTAAAATGTTGTTGTTTTCTGAAACAAGCTTAAATATTAGTATTTGTGTGTTGTATACATGTTAACGCTATTAACATATTTCTTGACTAAACGTTATTATGTGATGCAAAGCTGAATGTGCCTTTATATGTTTATGTGTAAAACAACATATCATATGCGTTACAATCTATAAACTTCGATCCCGGGCTACTAGCCTCCCACTCTATTTATTGAAATGTCGTGTTAACCCATTATAATGGTAGTGCTTAATACTTTCATGTTTCTTTGCTTCAATCCCAAAGATGTAGATAATGTCACTTGTCATGTTGTAAATAGCTCGTTACGATACTAATTATAATTTGCGTTTAATAAAACACGTCAGTTAGAAACGTTGTGTACACATTAATTATAAGGCAATGAATTTCAAACGCAAAAAACACACAACTTGTAAACAAATAAACCTTTAAGGATTAATTAATAAATTAGCACTTTCTATCTGTTTAATTAATTTCTTCAAAATAAATTAATCAACACTAGTTTAATAAGTCCTCTCTTTGCTTCATTTTTTTCATTCACGTATAAATGTGTTCAAGAAATTACGATTTATCGAAATGTTGTGTGTTGTTTCTTTAATACTTTTGAAAATCAGTATCGACTGAAACACAACGAAAATGAAACAATAATTAGATAGCGTATGTATTCGAAGTCAAAGGCAAAAATGAAATCTTTTTTTTTTAATCGAAAGGAATGTATTACCTAATACACCTGGAAGATAACATTTGATTCTTGTTAAAATTCCGTGTTCTCAAAATCTTAGCCTTTGAAACTTATTTGAAATACATTTATTCGATTAGAATTACTGACGTTCAATATTTCATTAATTATGGGAAATTCAATGTTAGGTCTACAGCTGTATTTAATTATATATGGTTCGCATTCGCAAATAAAAAAGTCTTATGTAAGAATTAAAACCCGAAATATTGCTATGAATAATGTTTGCAAAATCACGAAATGTGGTTGTTTAACTTGGCATCATGTCATGTGTTCGTTTCTTGCATGGTAGCAAATTACAAATTCCGAAATAAACATGTTTAGTATAAGGTCATTTGCAGAGGCTTTTAAACGCGCGTGTAATGTTAGTGTATCCTTGCTGATTGACGTCATAGTCCATCAAGAAATAGTGAGATTTAAGAGTTATCCGTTGAAACAAGCTGTATTTATTGCTTGCGGAAGTATCAATTTACAGCAGTTCAACGGCTAATTGTATTGGTGTCTGCAACATGTTGGGAACGCACATGAGTCTTCTGGAGTCGGCAAATTATTGAATAATATGTCGAGTTTATGTTGTTGTGTTTTTACCTTTCAACTGCGCAAATTATCAATCCTGTCGCAAGTGAAAGTGGTTATTTTCTTAGTTACGATATACAACTGCACAAACGGGCGATGCAGTATACATGTTTGTTTGTTTTTGTAATTGGATGTTGAAAGGAACTACTTTGAACACAAATGTAATATTTTAACTAATTTGTTAAGTTGGGTATTGTCTTTTCCACCAACCTACTCCAATTATAATATAAGTATTTAAGAAACAATTTGGAAATAAGTTGACACTATTAATTTTATTTTCATTTGTGTATTTTTTCTCTTTATTGCCTGTTCGAATCATTTTGCGAAATTTAGGCTGGTCGAAAATTAACTTCTGATTGGAGTGGCAGTCTGTTTTGTTTCCTTTTGGCATTACGACAGTTATTTCATTATTTATGGGAATATAATACACAAATGAACAAAAACTATCTTAACATATCAGTGCAATAATTAATTGAAAATAAGCACGTTCTATATAAAAAAAGTGCGAAGACAATATTGTTTACGACAGCACAGTCGCTATATTAACACTCAAATCTACTGCATATTTCATATGTTTGAATATTACGTAACAATAATACTCACACCTTTGGAATCGCAGAGAAGACAGTTTACGATAACATTAAACTCAAACAGACGTGATAATAATATACGTGCAAGATATCCGTAAATAAAACATAGCAAATAAGAACATTATTTACAAGTTATGGATTATTCGAACGTAAAACTAGTGCCATAAATTGTACCATCCGAACAATTAAGACGAATACATATCCATGAAACTGACAGGTTAATCTTGTGTTTGTGTGCAGTGCCTTTTCATCAAGAATGGTTTAGATGGTATGGATAAAAACTATGAGATGCGGAAGACTGTTCATTTAATTATCAAATATGTTCTTTCCGTTTGCATGATAACTGAGAACAACTTTTTAAAAACAAATGCAATGACAACCATGTGGTAAGAGGTTTGCAATGGTAATGTAATGAAAGATATTCCGTCTATTTATCGTTTAAAGTCGAGAAAGAAACGATAGCGTGTATGTACGAAGAATAACAGTATGGCAATAGTGCCATTGATTAGACATTTGCGGAGTGAACATTCTTTGTTTCTACAGACAATAATCCATAAAAAAAAAAATCAGTGATGTACCCACACCAAATGCGCTTTTTTTCTAGATAGCATAAGCGTTTTATAATGTCTTCGCTTATGCAAATAATTATATATTACTTGAAATGTTTTTGTTAGTGATTCATTTATTGTTTACGTCCATGTCAACAACGGTTAAGGTATTGATGTATCTTCATGTTAGAGCCTTATTGATGAAAATTAACATTAATTTGTTCCCATACATGCATACATAACGGTCTTATTGAATCAGTAAGATTTGTTAAGGTGACGTAACATGGAGGAAATGTCCGTAGGGACAAATAATTATCTCAACGATGCGAAAGCCTTTGAAGAACAGACGTTTTACTACGATATTTATCAAAATTAGTCAAAATAAGGTTTTGTAACGGAATCTTTAAGACGTATTGTCAATTTCGTACGTGGTTGAGAAGAAACGATAGCGTGAAGATATATAGAAAATTAGAAATGGAGTGTCCTACTTGTGTATGATACCGGTGAGACTCGAACTCACGCCTCCACAATTGCCTGCTTAAATTATAATTGTGCACCACTAAAACCGTCATTAATTGTGTGCTTGATTCCTGCCATATTTGTCTGGCGTGTTGTCCAGTTTGAAGTGCGACATATTACAAGACAGAATATACGTATCCGTTGCATTGAGGAAAGGGCGTTCGCTTATGGAGCGAGAGTCGAATATTTAAGACCCACACTGGGCGACTATGGTATGTCCGTTTGCCGACACACATATGCAACCTGGCTTTTATTTAATCGCGAGGAATAACAATTTAATAAACAAACACCATAATTACAATCTTTACTTTACTCGCCAACAAGACGAAGTACGAAGTTTTTCTTATAGGTATACAATATTTGTTAATAAATTATTTTGGTATGACGTGATTTTGCAAGAAATTTAAATGTAAAATAACACGATCGCCAGCACTTTAAATGCCCATTATATAAAAACAATATATACAATAGTAATAGCTTTATGTTTAAGAGTATCATTATTGCACTTACGCTAAATATCATGTATTATGTACATGCACGTCGTAGTGAGTACATGTCACCGAACATTATAAATTAACGTCAGTGTTATAAATTTAAAGATTTTATGAAAATGCACAGATTTTTAAGTGAATGTAATATCAAATATAGATGTTTAAGATGTGCTATCCAATTATAAACATTTCCAGTCCAACATAGTGTATCGTTATCTGGCGAATATTTACTGCTCATAGCCTTACTGTTTAAAGCAGAAGAGACTTGTTACATTCGTGTTTATGTCATACAGGAAAAAGATATTATAAAACCTCGAAGCGGATTACATTGACCGAACGCAACGTTTAACCCGGGTAAATGCTTAGGGCTAAGCATTTACCCGGCATACAAGTTGCGTTCGGTCAATGTGATCCGCTCCGCGGTAGGCTTACACTTATATCATCGTTGACCACTGAGCTCCGCGTAATTTAATGATAGCGATAGCCCCGCGGAAAATGTATTATGACTACGAACAGAACTTGCTCTAATAAAATTGTTCATATAAAAATTCGTATGAAGACATTGGCCATTTTTTTCTTGTTCAAATATATATCAACGGATGATATAGGCAGTTCTTAGTTTTAAGTCTAGTCTATATCACGGACAACGACATAATGTTTATAGCTGTGTTGACCTGAATGAATAGATTAGTAATAAGTTGTCCTTTACATAGATAACTATTTCATTATCCAATCGGATCATCACAGACCGATAGGCAATAAAGAACAAACACATCGTCATCTCGATACTCATTAAATAAGTCCAATAGCAGCGTTTAACGAACGCATGACGGAATTTGTTACATATTTCAAGCATGTATAAACACCTGTCAATAAGCACACATGCATGATTTCAACGTCTTATTTAAGGCAGTAAAAGGATAAGATATATTGCTAGGAATAGCCAAAGTCCCATTTTTGGCACGACATGTTATCTTTTTCCTAAGACACAATTAGCTTATTTCAGGCAGTAAACCAAGAATTCGATTTTAATTAATAATGCGGAGCAGTAAGTTTTTAGAGATTGCGGAATCGCTTGGCAAATCACTTCTCTAAAGATGTAACACAGTGGTACGTCCTGAAGTACATTTTTATTTCTGATAAAGAAACAAAATCAGTGTTGACCCCAACACGACTGGTAAGTAATAACTCAGATGTTTTAACTGGCTAAAACCATAGTCGAGTCGGTCGGTCAATATTTCACATTTATTGACAAGAGACTACGTATCGAAAAAAAGTTCATATTAAATAACAGGTTTTTAGAGTACTGAATAAAGTGTTTGACAATTCACGTGTACATCACAAAGGCATGCGCATCTGATATTTGTCATATACATTGTTTTTGTTTTTTTTGTAGCTCTTTGTGTCAAAAAATATTTTACACCTGTGCATGTTATTGTTTATTTTGTTGAATCTGATTGTTTTTTACCGAAAATGATGAATTTGAAAAACAATCCGAGTATAATGACCTACCACTGAACATCGACTGATATGAGCACCTATGTACAGCATTATATTAGGTACCTTTATATCTGGTCGAAATCAACTTCGTGATATCGCAAATACTTTTTTGTATGCAGCCATTGTAGGATATTCGATTGTAGAAACACACATTAACACTTCGAAACAAAATATTTGCAATGACCGTTTCCCTTTTAAGTTCTTTTTTTTTATGTTCACACATCGAAAATGTTTAGGTTGTTGCAAAACAGATTTTTAAGCAATAATAAGTTCAAAGTTAAGTCATTTGAGTAGCTTAACATCCCATGTATCGTTGTAAAGAAGCCCTGTTGAAAATAATACATTTTGTTTTTTGTGTGACTTGCTTTCTGGCTTTCTAATTCGAACATAATGATAGTAACGCATATCAGTCAAAGCCACAAATACTAACCGACAGGATTTAAAATATGATTGCAAAGTTTCGACATAATATTTCAACAAATAAAATTTGCTCCAATCCATGTATGTAGCGTATTCTGTTTTGAAATCTTAAGAGAAAACATTTAATATTTTCATAATAGTAAACAAATAGATACCCTATAGCGATTGAATTATTTTTTCAGGGCGTTTTAATTGGTAAAAGAAGTGACAAGAAATAAAACCGGCGATATAACATTGTTCAATTACCCACACTATGGTTTTTCATCGATCGTGTTGTTAATGATTAAACTAAAGTGTTTTGCATTCTGCTTCCTTAGTGCAGCATGCTCCGAGAAAAATATATATCACAATTTAATATCTGTTAAACATAAACACCAGTGTAGCCCATAACAACCTTAACATGTATACATATTGAATAAGATTTCGTTGATAATAATTTTTCATTAACTATATTGTTGTATTTTAGTACCATAAGCTCCAACGCAAGCGCCGAATACTGAACTTAATGTAAGAATTAAATAGTATGCATAAACGTCCACGTGTCGTTAAACAGAGCTAAATTCATTCATAATTTATTTAGAGCAAATATCTACAACACATTTTAAACATACACGATGTGTTATACTTGCTTTTCATATCAACCTGTTTATACATGTACAAGCATATTTGACGCGAACTCCCTTAGGCGTAATTTAAAGAAATTATCCAATACATTCGAATGTCAACCATAACATGTGACAGATATTTAACAGAGACTTAGAAACGTATATATTTATTATATAAGCAGATTCTTATTTAAATTATACATGTGAATGATCAAAGGCTAGTCGTAAATTTATACTTTTTGTGAGAAAACAATTCTATGATCGCATGTTACTTAATACTAGTAGTTAAGCATTTTTAAAGAAATAACATTCTGGTCATCAAATCGTATCAAATGTTGTCAACTGTTCAACGTTTGTTATATAACTTGTACATAAATCTCCGACGTTCAATAAAGATTTTATTTACAGAGTTACAATCACCTACGTGAACATATAAGACACTATATAATATATGACGTTATCATACATAAAAACAATACAATGTATTACTATGCGCGAAGTATATACAATAAAAATAATTATTGATGTAAACAAATCAATACCAATATTTACATTAAAGTTTTTCTTCTTAACATTATTTAGGATTATACTATTACAGAAATAAAAGCAGGTTATTTGAATAAATAATATATATTGAAACGAAATTAACACTAGTTGCAAGTACTAAATTAAATATTTTATTGACAATATTTTTGAAATAGTAGCATATTTATTTATGTATTATTTATTTATTTATATATTTATTTATTTATTTATTTATTTATTTATTTATTTGCATTTAAGGTCAGAAGCATATATAAACATTTGGCACATAAGACATAGAATATATAACAGATTTCAAAGAATTAAGAAAAGGCTAATTTAAAATTCACAATTTAAAGGGGCCTTTTCACAGATTTTGGCATGTTTTAAATTTTGTCATAAAATGCTAAATATTGATAAATGTAAACATTAGATATAAAAAGCTCCAGTAAAAATTCAAGAATAATTTTTTTAAAAGGTTACCCTCGGCAGGGCTCGAACCACTGACCCCTGGAGTCCTGGAGTAAAAGTAGTACCCACTTAGACCACTCGGCCATTCTTCCGGCTACAATGCCTTATGTATTTTATACTTTATATAAGCAATCCTCGTAGTTTCACAACATATAACGACAACAACAGAACTCTCCAATTTATTTATTCGTTTCGCGTTGCAACGCTTTATAGTTTTCGGGTTTTTAAATACTCACAAGATGCATATAATGGTTATTTTAGAGCATGGTAAATGTTCAGCATTACGGTTTCCTCACAAATATAATAACTAAAACGAAACTTTGCGAATCTGAAACAACTTTTTTCAATTTTGTCAGTTTACCCAAACGTGAAAAGGCCCCTTTAAGAGCATCAAATAAAACGCTGATACTGTATGCATACTTTTATCAATACGGAAGTTTTGTAACTGGAGTAGTTTCATATGAGCATGGATGCTAAGAACCATTGGATAACCCATTGAGCTTAAAGCTTATTCCCAATGAGGTCCATTAAACACCCACTGAAAGAGCTAAGTGAATCAAAGATACATAACTATATGAATAAACAAAACATTAACAATTAACAATTAAGATTTTGGTACAAAATGGGATTATTAAAAGTATGCGATCATCTTAATATGCATAATATCGCAATTTAACATGGTTATCACAGATGATTGTTGCAACATAGTATAAGTAAAGTAAAAAGTCACGTTAACTCTCTGATACTTGTTGATCAAGAAGGTGCTTTTTCACTTATTGTTTGAACCTAGCAATCTTTTTTACACCTTTAATATTGTCAGGGAGAGAGTGCCAGCGTCATGTTCCATTATATAAGAAAGTATGTTTGCAAGAAGTTTTATGGACACTAGGTAAAATAAAATAAAATTGCTTGGTTTATAGATAGCAAGATTTATATACACTTGATACAAATCCAAATGAAAACAATTACGTACACATGTTTGTGACAAACAAAACAGCCATTACAAGAAAAAGCGCAAATATTACTGGCTAAAAAAACGGAACTTTCCTATGTAATAATTTACTGTATTTTGCTTTCAATTTCATCCATTATTTCAAAGTAGGTAATGAACTGGAGCAAAACAGCTAAACGAAACGAATCAAAATGTCTTAAGGCGTAAACCACCATCAAAAGTTATTTCGTCAAAGAAAAAAATGAATAAACAATTACGGATTAATTTTAATATGCAAATGCATGTGAAGTTCTAACCAAGTAACGCATGGTATCTGTCTGTCTCATACTTTATAATGACGCGCTTTACCGCCAGTATTGTTTGTCTATACCATCGTTTACTCACGTTTAACAATATATAGGCTCGTTTATTATATTTCCAAACTCGTAAAAGGCTTGAAATTGGTACATCGCATGATAACAGTTTCACCAAAATAACCCTTTTTGATTCGAAATTACGTGACCCAAAAAGTCAAGGTCAGTAGGCGTTTTAAGAAGGTAAACAGCCATGCGAAGAAGGTTTTGTGTCAATATTTTTGCTGATCGTCAACTGGCTTTCAAACGGCCTAGTGCAGGCACTTAGACACGCATAAATCTTGCGATCAGTATATCACTCGTTTGTGTTGCTTTGGTTTTCGAACACTTACATTGTAGAAGCAAATGTCAGTATCAAAATTACAAAGAATAGATGTGCACACAAAAAAAACGCTCACACAACTGTCTATGCGTTACTGGACGAATATGTATAACATATTTTTCTGAATTAACAGACGTATAAGAATGACAAGAGTCAGTTTCAAAAAAATGCAAATGGCCGATGACGTATATATGCCGGCATTGCTTCTACCTTTGGGAACATGCATTACTAGGTTTACTAAACATAATGGCATTTAATTACACAAGTTTTATTTTTCTGTAAACAAGAGAATAATAAGTTCGATAGTGTTTATTACCGCTAACATAGAAGCTTTGTTTGCAGTCGACGATGGTTCGGCCCCTGATTACAAAAAACGCATGCATACAACACAGCAAAAGGCACAGCAGTATACAAAACTGATGAGGAAATCTCGTTTCCTCGTTGAACCTAGATCACCCATTGAATTATTCCCTCTAGAAACCTAACATTTATAAAACCACATTTTATTTATATTTGTTGGAACATACATTGTTGAGTCTTTTTATGTGTTCGTATGACTGCAAAATGTATGTTTAATAAATAAATATGTTTTAAAAAAAAACGACATTGAGCGGTACACATAGTTGAATTGCATACCTTTTGGGTAAATGATTTTAATTTGTAAATTTGTTTTTACATTGAACGTCATATTAGTGTACTATTGCATCGTACACTGAAACATTCGTTGGCAATTCAATATATTATTAACATTTTCAGGACGATTCTGTCGAGCTACACGAGCACCCGCTACCACCGGAGCCAGTAGGTCCCTTCCAAAATGAGTACATTGTGAAGATGTAGGGTCCTATGTGGGACCCATTCAACAGCTGACGTCGATGCACAAATGTCATGTAGATATATATGTGTTAGGCATCATTTTCATGGACACCTGTTGAGTCAATTTTTAATTCTTTGATTCCTATCTAAACAACCTTAGGCAAACAGAGATGAATCGCGAAAATTTTGTGTTTTGCTTTAAAAGCTACTTGGTGTTTTCAGTAACATTAATACAATACCAACTTTTTTAGTGCCTTTCTTCGTCGACTTTAATATCGCTCGAGACTCGATACAACTAAAAAGCAAATATTAAAGGAAAATATTTGAAAACGTCATCTTTCAATTGTGCCAGCTTAATGAACACGCGAAATGAAAAAAGATACACAGCTTATTTCATAGAAGAGTATTTCACCCGTTTCATGATAAAAATGTAGCTGTGTTCTATAAGATGTGTATGAGCTGATGCCTTTTGTAATCGTATAGGCTGTGTACTTTTGTCTTACATTCAAACGCAAATACATCCTCCATGTCGCTACTGTTAACATAAATACCTTCATGAATTATCTGAGCCTAATCCGTGGTTCGCGTATTAGGAATTGTGACACCATGCCGCCACTGTTAACAGAAATACCTTCATGAATTATCTAAGCCTTATCCGTGGTGCGCGTATTAGGAATTGTGACACCATGCCGCCACTGTTAACAGAAATACCCTCATGAATTATCTAAGCCTTATCCGTGGTGCGCGTATTAGGAATTGTGACACCATGCCGCCACTGTTAACAAAAATACCCTCATGAATTATCTAAGCCTAATCCGTGGTTCGCGTATTAGGAATTGTGACACCATGCCGCCACTGTTAACAGAAATACCTTCATGAATTATCTGCGCCTCATCCGTGGTGCGCGTATAAGGAATTTTGACAATGCAGAATTTATTTTCTTCAAAAAATAATATCATTAACAAACAAGGTCTGCATTAACTGTATGTTATATTTTTCAAACTTGTTGGCTTTGCAACACTCAAATTAAACGTCTCTACGCTATTGGGCCCTCAAGTATCATGCACATTTGTATTCTTTTCCCCGATGTATTGAACTTAAACGTATATACTAATGTGGTGGTCGTGGTCGTGATATTGTTTTTGTGTTCATATATACGGCTGCGTGTCGATTCAAAGGTTAACAATTGAATAAAAAAGCTCCTGAAGCACAAAGACTTATGAATAATGTCTTTATTTCATGCTCAAATATTATAAGTTGTTAGCAATTAATATGGGTTTTTTATCTGTATAAATGTGGCTTTTAAAAATGCTGTTGACGACGAAGGCTAAGACCTTCATGATGAGCATGTTATTGTTGCTAAATTGATATAGTGAAGACCTTCATTATTTTTGTATATTTGGATGTAATTAAAGTTTATTTTAATTGATGTAGTTCACAGTATATTTGGCGATAGACATACGTATTTATATATTTTGAAAACTGTCGTTTTGATTATTCCACATAGTTTAGGTCGAGTTAACAACTTAAATGTTTGAAGTTTGTTTTTATTTATTGTATTATATATATATATATATAACAGACATACATATTCCTATTGCAGACTTCGGCGTGTACGCCTAGCTACGATGCAGAATGAAGCAGACATACTGTGAAATCCCTATCCACCAAAAAAAGATAGTTCATTCACAGTTATATACCCCCCACTTACATATATATATATATATATATATATATATATATATATATATATATATATATATATATATATATATATATATATATATATATATATATAATCTAGTTTGATTAACATTCTTTCTAGATTGCCATGCAGTATAATATATTTATGTTTTACAACACTTAATTGTTATTTTGTCATGCTTAGCTGAAACTTATAACCATTTTAATAACTAGGATTACTATTTACTATCCAATATTGTGATATAAGTACAAGTAAAGCGTGAACATATGTAAATGCGCCTCACCTATCTATCCATAGCAATTATGAAACAAGATCTGCGCGCAAATTCTTAATGATAATCTTTGTGAATACACTTATTCAAAGGATTTCGATATGTTTGTCCATACAATAGATCGATCTATATACTGTGAAAACAACTTTAAACTAAATGGTCACTTAACAAAAATAGTATGCGTTTGATGATTGATCTAAAACAAAGCAAATCACATATAGCATCTCAATAGTAAGTTTGTGCAATGTTAAATTTGAATCAAACAAACAAGAATCAGTTGGATTTAAACACATATCTTCCTTGATTGCAGTTCCAAATCAGCTACCCACACTCTTAGCATCAAACATGTGTGTGAAAATTTTCCTTTATTGTATGATAATGGATGACAGGAACTGGAATAACTCTGTTGCTAAAGATTCATTATAACTTAAAATATGTTGGCGTAAATACGTGGGAACTTGTTATGACATCAAGCATAAATAAGCAATAATTGTTCCAGATCTATTAAAAATATCAGTACGGATTTGAGACTTATTTTTTTTTACCTTAATATTATCATTCGAGAAAACTCATTTAAATTACTAATTTAATCATTCAATGAAATGTAAAAAAGAGGTCTTAATCGAATAGACCGGACTTTATCAGTTTTTTAAATGATACTATTCACTGGCATGGTCCGTATTGGCAACTAATCAACTACCCGTACGGTAGCCAGGAGTGCGTTGGGTGTATTCGCACCCAAGATTTTTGACGAGTAAAAAATATTGTGTACTATAAGTTGCACCCAACTTTATTCGACGCAAAAACGGTTATCTTTTCCTCTTTTCCCGGAAGCCAAAGAGTCTTCGTATTTAAGCGTTACAATAATGTTAAAGTCAATAGGCTACCAACAGGTCACCATATAATTAATTTCTCGTTGAAGTCATTTCCACGATTTCGCGTGATTTTTATTTACAATTTTTAACCGTAGAATTGGTGAAATCTGAAATAGATATTTGTTTTCTGTAAAATGTAAAATTCTTATAAAATCAATATTTATTTATAGAACTTGGATACTTAATGATTATTTTGTAACTTTTGCCATCGTTATTAATGTCTGTTAAAGATATAATTTAAATATAAAAAGATATCAAAAATATATATCAAAACGAAATGATGAAGCCTACTCATTGCGGGTTGAAATCCCAGTCCAATAACCTTTTTCGACAATCATCTAAATGGCTGGAAAAACAATTTGATTAACTTGAATAAATAATCTTATAAAAAAGAAAGTGCATTTTACATGATTATTAACGATATGCTATGCCAGCTTCCGAAAATGACTGCAATCAAAGGACACCCTGTCGACTATTGGCGAAGACTAATGAGTCACTGGTTAATAATTTTGCATTACATTGTATATAACGATTTTGAAAAAGTACACATTTAGCACAGCATTTTTGATAGACTGGTTTGTCTTTTTGTTATATCGCCGTACAACCATTTTCGGATCACCTAAAGTGTTTTCCAGCAAAGAAATATCAGCTATGCTCAAGACAGGATACTTTTTGTGTTGTATGGCAAGAAAACAAATCATTTCTACAAAGCAATGAAGCTTTTTTTTTACTAGTTTACCAACACTTAATTGCATCCGTTCTGCTCCACATAAGAACTTTCCACAATGTTTTAATTATGTCAAACTTGACAATAGGAAATATGTCCTACTCTTAAACAGGTGTTAAAATGAATGTGAAACGATATAGCATATGATCAGGCGGATGTTATCTCATCTTGTTAACGTTTGGCAGACAAATAACACATTTTACCGAAAGAACACGTTGCTTCATGGTAACACGCTCGTCAATTGTTGTTTTTAACAAGGCATACCTTTGACAGAAATGTGATATATTTTAGTTAAAGAAGACACTGCTTTTTGCTAACACACCTCAATGACACAAAATGAAGATTAGGAAAGGTACCCAGTATTTTTTGGTAGCGTGAATAGCAAATGAAATGTCAAGCAACATTTTCATGAAAACAAGGTTGCCGCAGGGTGAACATTTTGAATGCGTTTGTTTGCAAATTGGGAATGTTAATTTTTCCTGATAAATTATTTTATAAGCTTTCGAAAACAACCGGTGTAGTTGATTCGTTAAAAATTGTTCGAGTTACATAGTTTACAGTAAAGATGGTCTAGATTTACGGCAAACGAAGTTGAACTCCTTGTCTCTATTATAGCATATAGACAAAAATATAAGCTTCTCTCCTGTGGTACATATTAGAAAAATTAAACAATGAAAATATATTTGTATATCTCAAAAGTAGGACACTCATCTTGTGTTGAGTTTTAATAAATAATTTATGTATAATGCATGTTTATATGTTTCACTATAATGTATAATTAAACAAAATTAAGAAAGGTTTCAAACATTTTAAGTCGTAAACTTTATGTTTTAGCGATACGTTGAAAACACGCTGTTAATGTTGATTTTAACGAAGTCCATAAGTCCCTTATTGTGTTCATTTTACCACTAAATACTTCCTTCCGTTCACTGTAACGCTTTAAAAGACAATAATTATTCGTTTCGAAAAATCGACTATCGTTCTTGTGCACTGACTAAATTGCATGATACAATCCAAACCATGTTAAGACCCGTTTGTATTGCTATAGATCGGGATGGCATTTACAATCTTTATTTGTATTATGTTTTATGCTGGTTACGAATTGCTTTCAATAACTTTTCAAACTTTAATTTTCAGCGTTCCATTTCTTTTTCTTTTTCAAATACACATGCAGCTTAACTTGAGCTTGTAACGAAGTCACATAACCTTATCATGACTAGGTAAATTTTGTCATTCAATATATATTCATACATAGAACCCATAAGACGGGAGTTCAGTTAAGGTCAGTCTGTTGCAATAATTCGCATCTCACGTTCATCGAATATTATTGAATAAACTGTATTGATAATTAGTACAGTACGTGTTTATTTTCCCGTAGAGTTTAAATTGATGTTCTCGTTCGATATGTTTACTGACAAATGGTCGTACCTGACTTTCTAAGCTTTATTTTACGACTGCGGTATAAAAATCAAGCAAATTTGGTGAGTTTCGTTCAGTTCAGATTGAGACTTTGGTAATTTGTTGGAAATATTGAGGCTAAAAAGGGAACTCATATATTCAAAATTGTACTAATATTACCTGTAAACAATTGAAAAACGAACACTTAATAAATTAGTTAGAAAGTTGAAAGGGAAAGTAAAAAAAAATCAAAATGCACAACCTTTACTTTGATTTACGCTACATGTCTTAATGATTGTGCTCTTGGCCAATGTTTAAACCAGGAAAAGTAGATAAACATCACTACAAACGAGTGACTGACAAACGCTAGACAAGGACCACTTCTGCAACATCCGCCGATATTAGTAACATACTTGCGCAATGAATTCTCATTTGGCTTGATGTCTAGAATTGACATAAATAGAAATGGTATATGAGAGCTACGAAAACTGATTGAGAAATAGCCATACTGCTTGTCAATACTGTTGTTTCCTAATTAGCCTTTTTCAGAAAGAAGCGAGAAACGTTAATATCAGAACTGTTGTAAACGACATGACCGTTCAATGACATCGATACTTTCTATAGTTACAGACTGACGCTTTCGTTTATCATATTCACACAATGTTATATGTCCTTTAAAATAATTTCAACCTAGTTGACCGTTATTTATATTACAGAACACTTAGTCATGTCAGACGACGCTAATTATTACCTTGAGGTGGCTTCTCTAAATTCCTCTTAGTCATGACATACGAGACATGTTCATCAACTGTTATTCATGTGTTTCAAAATATCTTCTCGATTCGTGATGTTATTTGACAACGGCTATCCGAAAACCGTTAGTGTATAATCTGATCTCTACACTGGCTCGAAGGAAAAATTATTAAGTTACACAACCCTACAATTGTCGTAAATCAGGCATGTTTGGTTGCACTCAGTCATTTTATCAGTACAAATAAGGCTTCCACACGTCAATTGATTGTGCCAAGGTATAGTTTCAAGCCGTTTAATATCAAAACATTACACATGCTTGCTTGGTTTGCTTATGCTATTAGGTCAATGCAGCTTTTGATTGTGAGGCTATCGAATATGACTTTTGAAGTGTATATAAACCGAGGCATATATCGCATCATATTTGTTCTTTATTAAAGAATTGTTAATTTATACGTCTGCTGATATACCGGTAATCTTAAACTTACTATATATGAACATTTTCGCACAGAAAACATGAAACCTTTTTATATCATGAATGCATTAGCATCGTATATCGAAATGGCGTGAATCGTAGTTTTATTTACGGTGACTATTAGAGGGACCTTTTAACGTTTTGGTAAATTAACAAAATACCAAAAAAATGTTTTAGATTCGCAAAGTTTCGTTGTAGTTATGATATTTGCGGGAAATAGTAATACTGAACATTTACCATGCTCTAAATATCAATAATGTGCATCTTTTGACGATTTAAAACCGAAAAAAAAGAGAAATCGTTACAAACGCGATTTGATTAAATAATTAGGGGAGTTCTATTGTTGTCCTTATATTTTGTGACACTACGAGGATTGCGTATATAAAATATTCAAGACAGTGCTAAACTGTATGTGCACGTATGGCCGAGTGGTTTAATTGCAAAACTTTTACTGCAAGGATCAGTGCTTCGAGCCTAGTTGAAGATTACTATTTTTAGTTGTTCGCTTGCGAACAACTAAGGTTAGTTGTACGCGTTGCAAGTCGGTCTGCTCTTAACTACGCTCAGAACGATAACCACCGCATCTGCCGCATCTGAGACTTTTAATAGATGCGGGAAAGGCTGATAAACAAGTATAGTGGGAGGTTTTGTAACCTCGTTTATAGTGCATGCAACATGTACAATAGCGGGGTTTAATTTGATATTTCTGGGAAACGTTCTTTTGTTCTCAACAGATAGCGGTGATCTTTTGTATTTACGGATGCTTACAACGCAACAGTAGAAGGTTAAGCTTGTTTATATTCACATTTCTTAATTTATAAAACGTCGAACATGAGTTCACCAATTACTACAGGTATACTATAAACAACCACAAAAATGTTTTATAATTGATGAAACCGAATATAAAAGAACAACTTAATAAAACAATAAATATCTTTTTAAAAAGGTAGTCGGCGTAAATGCTGACTTTGAAATAAAGTTTGCAATTTACGTTTCTAAATAATTAAATTGAAAACAAAAGTTTAACTATTGTGCTTTTTTCACTTGTAAGTCGCATGTTCACCGCATGAAATGTGTGATATCATTGTCAAACCACACATTAGTGTAAGTAGATAAAAAGTATACTACGGGCGTGCACATAATATGTCCTCACATGCCTTGTTATTAGTATACTTCTTCACCATCAAAATAAATCGTATTTTAATATTTGATTTACACGCAGTTTTCTTTCGACACATTGAAATCACACTTGTATGGCGTGTCATGCGAAAATGGGTCTTATGCGTTTCGGCCAGCTTATCTTAAGCCCAACATGTGCATTTGCGAAGTCTGGTCAGAGGCGATTCTGTTCGCTATAAAATCCCTCAATGTGTTATGGTCTCATTATGTATCTCCTGACAAGACTGAGAGATGCGCAGGCCGAGTGGGCTTTATATATATGATGGGCGCATATGGAATAAGACCCATTTTCGCATGACGAGGGTCATTAAAACTCATTGCGAATTATAAAATGGCACATTTAAGCACAATGCTTTTCGATACAAAATTGAATTCAAAATAGCAAACTTGTAAATAAGGGCAGCTTATCCAGTCGTTCAGAAACGATTTCCAGACGTGCTGACCGAGTACGGCAAATATTTGTGGTTGGAAAATTAAACGGTTTTCCTCTTATCGTGACACTATACTATTTCGGTAACTGTGTTTATCGAAAGTCAATTATATTTTCTCCGGACAATTTAGTGAACGAGTACTGACCGTGAAATTGTGCGAGATGGATTTTAACGCATAAATGTAACTGGGCCACAATTTGTGTCGTAAGAACATAAAGAGAGTAGTCCGGAATTCCTTACACTGAACAGTGCTACCTCCTTTGCGATGAGCACAGACACGGTGATGGAGCTTAAGTTCAGAGGTTTTATATCGAATCAGCCAATGAAATACTCGAAAATATTCATGCATGTCTGCTGGCGTTATGTAAAAGTCATTTAAGATGAAAAGCTTGGCAAAACAGCTACGCCGAAAAAGCGCATTGGTGCTCTATACCTATGTTTAGGTCAGAGTTGTTGACAACTCATAAACTGCTAGGGTAACAAGTAATGCATAAACAACAAAGTACGTGTTTACAGGGCTGTCTTTATGACTACCTAATTTTTGAGTAAAAAGTATTGCTCGCAGATTATTTTTTATTTATTTTCATCAATTATCTAATCGTATATTGTGAATGTGTATATGGTGTCAAAATATAAAAGTTTTGTACAGGGAATTTCCATCATACAATTACATCCTTAGTGAGATAGTTGTTCGATATTCCAACAATATCCATTAAATATGATGGTGATTGCAAATTGCCTTTATATTCAGTTCTCATTACCATTTTCATGATACTTTCTATGCTTTCAGAACGTCAAAAAAGGCCGTGTTGTTGTTATTTTGTCTAAGTAATCTCTATAAAATACTGATAAAAAGTGCATAAACCTCGACCCGTGCGTTATGACACACTCTTTATAAATTTGAATGGCGTGTGTTCATTTGAAACTTGCGATTATTTTTAAAAAATAAGTTGTGTCTTAAATTATGCAAAAGCGAACAACTTCAGTGCCGTCAACGCTTTGTTTAAATTAAGCTTATTAAACATTTGTTATAATATTTTGTTCATAATGCTCAGAATGTTTTACGTACACCCAAACGTAGTTGACCATGCGCAATGACTAATGGTTTTAACTATTAATAACACACACAATCACCTTGAACCGACATGACGACGTGTGTTTTACATACCGCGTAATCACTTTATATTACATAATACAGATGGGGTAATCACGCGATAGTCACGATTGCGACGTCCTTGCCGAGACAGGTATTTTTCGTTGTTTTATACTCTCTATTACTGTTTTTATTATTTTAAAATGACGCTCACTTTCCAGCCGTATCATTTACAAACGGATAAGCATTTAATTCGTATTAAAATTCGCTTAATATCTTTACTTCCCGCAAATGTTCTTAGTGGATCTATAAGTAGGTCATCCCGCTATGAAATTTCGCAGCGAGTAAAGTTGAGATATAGAGCGAATATTAATACGATATAAACTTTAATCACTTTCTTGCCAATATTTCTGGAAAGAGAGCGGCATTTTTACAATAAATAAAAGTAATAAAGGGTATTAGACGGCGAAAAAAAACATGTTTCGGCATTGACGTCGCCATCTTGTTTGTCACGTGATTGCCACCTCTGTAATAGCAATTTGCTGCGATAATCCATAAGCAAGGCCCATTATTATTTAAGACCGACGTCATAACGATTAAGATGGCTTCATGCTGTTATGAATCACCAATAAAAAATATCTACATACTTACCATGCAACATAATATAACGCATGTATTTATAATCAACATGTTTCGATCAGAATCAAATCTACTCCCAAGCGCTCTGTTGTAATCCTTTTAATAGGGAGCTTTGGAATGCTAAAAACCTCTTTTACCACCAATAAGCGGTAGTTTGCGAACTTATTTACAGCACGTCCGAGGAGGCTGATTAACTAAAATATGTGCTAAAACATTGGTTTCATCTCGCTTACGCTGTTTTTGTTAAAGGAACGTGTTTATGTTTATAGATTTTCGGTATCAGAACCAAATCAGGTAACTCATAAACTAACAAAACAATTGTATTTGATAAACACAGTTTTACAATATCAAGAAACAAAATGGCCATGAAGCGCTTACCTGAGTTCAATGTGCACAAAATGTCACAGATTGACCTCTTGACATAGTTGTAAACTTATTGACTCAAAATCAAGCATTATTTATAATTGTCAAATATAAAAATTTAACGATGCTTTATCAATATTGAGTCACTAATGTAACTTGTGTAATGGCAATAGAAATTTTCGAAGATTGGACCTGATGACCTATCTTTTGGACAATTCCCAGATTTGAACTAAGCCTATATGTATAAACATTTAAACCATTTTTCATCAGAGTTTACTCATACATTATTCTTCTAGAATGTATATAAGGGTTTTCTTAGAAATATACATGAGAACATTGGTTTTGTATCCATATGCTCCTGGTTTACACTTATACACTTTCGATCTATATTTAGTTACACAAAAGGACTTCTTACTTGAAGAGTAATTAATGTAGCTTGATGAATGTGAACAGGATATTATAAGTTAACCTAGTTTTTCACACACGTGATCTCGTTTGAACTGGGACCAGACATTGTCTAGATAAATATATTGACCAAGTTTTACCAAGCATTAGGCATACATGAGGTTTCTCTAGAAGATGTAATATTATATAGGTTTTTTTAATCGGATGGTTAGTGTTGTTAACATACGTAAACAGGATTCATTATTGGCCTAAATGTTGTCAAGAATAACATTTTAACCAATTTGAGTCAAGATTGAACATAACTTGTTGCATCAAAGTGGAAATAATTGACTAGAAATGACGAAAATATTTGAATTGATTCATTAGTGTTTTAACCCACTTGACACTTTTATACAAAAGGCCTATATATTGTCTTGATAATCATTTTGACCAAGTTTGATTAAGATAGAGTCATCTTTGTGACATCGCGAGTCATAAAAATAAGTTTCTTAAAAGAGGCAATATGGACCTAATTATCATGGCCTTTAAGGCAATAAAGTACGCCCATGCGACCGGGTTACTCCAAACAACTTGACCTGTGCGCCAGTTTGTATGCCCAATCGACCATGATATATTGTCGAATTTCTCAGTCAATCTTGACTAAATCGACATTTTGTTACGCACCTTTACAATAGCAACATTTTTATTGCAGAATTATAAAATAACATAAACATTTTTTGTAATATTATCTATTGCTGTCAGAACTAGCTATAGTACTTTTATACAAGACGTACTGATCGTTTTAAGAGTACAATATCTTTTGTACTTCGAGCATTCAACAACAATTCAACATGCGCTCAGTATTGTATTTCTATTTTTATTTTGTTTTATTTTGGGATTATTTTTTTTAGATCCATTAGAGTGTGGATTATTTGATTTTGATAATTTGAAAAACATTTCAGCCTAAAAGTAACTGTTTGATAAATATGTGTCTGTCTCAAGCAAAACATTTTTTTCCCGAACTATGTTTCTTGTTACGAAGCATATTTTATATATTTATGCTAAACATGTTTGCTTCCAGAGAAATGATTAACGCGTTAACACATTACACATAGCTGCTAAACCAACCCGTGAAGACAAGTTTTATATATTAAATATTTCTTTATATGGAAATCTACTATACAAGTGTTTCAATGACATACCGAGTGAGGGTTACATTTATGAATGCAGGTTGATATGGGCCTTTGTTGGCCATTATTAAGGGTTTTTCTGATGACGTTTTGGCATACTCTTTGTTTTACGGAAAATATTCCAAACAAAACAGCAGTATATATGTACATGTAGCAGGTGAGTATCTAGCAACAAAACACTAAAAAAACACATCTAAATTGACCATGGTTTTTTGTTCAGAAGGGTTTGGAGAATATTGTGTGATCTATAATTAAGTGCCTTTGGCTAGGACAAGCCTGCTGTTTTTATAGCTTTGAATTAGAAGTTCCTTTGTTTTTAATATAGTTTAAATGTGATGAGTTATTTATACCTAAACTTAATATCTTAAACAATTCAACATGGTTTGAGTCTGTATGTGTTTTTTAAATGGTTTGTTAAAACATATTTGGTTTGTCAGTTACATGTCTGACATGATTCGATTATTTGGAAACGGTTGATAAGATAATGCACCGTGGTAACAATTTAGTGTTATATTAAGATTAATTACAGTTTGTGGATGAGTTTATCAACCACCTGATATTTACTTTGTATAATGATCGATTAAAGTTGAATTAGAAAAAGTAAAATGAGTGATTAAATCCAGCATTCAACTCGTCGAACAGATTCACTGTTTTATAACTACTTTCAATCTAACAATTGTGTTAATACAGAACAGTTATATAGTCAGACATAACTTTTGAACGGTTTCATTATAATATTAATAGGAGCGCCATATTGATAACAGGTCATGCCGGTGGATCTAAATTCGTAAATTCGTCCGATAGTCAAGACAAGTTGAAACAGTGCTTGCATTGCAGTGACACCATTGATTATAACTATCGCATTGATAGAAGGTGTCAGAGAAGATAAGACCAGATACGTATCGCAACGAGCGAAGAAAACAAATGGACGCACAATGTTAATTTTCTTTTAAATCGACATTTGAAATTAATTGTTGTTCATTAGTAGGAATTATTTAATACAGTGTACACGATAAGTATTGATGCAACGCATCAAAGGGCGTCGGGAATTTCAGTGTAAAAGGCACTCAATGAAGTTACATGGAACGATTTTTTTTTTCTACTGTAAATATTAATATATTGGCCGATTACTTTAAACAAAATAGAAAAATATACTAGTATAACCATTATCTATGATTTTGTGTTATAACCCCCAAATAACCATTATCTATGATGTGTTATAACCCCCAAATAACCATTATATATGATTTTGTGTTGTAACCCCCAAATATTTCATAGTTCATTTTATTTACATTGGTTTCCTTTTTTTACTGGCATCCGTGTGCAGTTTTCATTAATGGAACAGAACTGTGTAGGTTTTAAAAAATCTGCTTCATCTTGTAAGTGTCATTTCATATTTTTCTCAACTTCAAGGGGAGATGATTCTGAACTTATTCTTACGTTGCTCATTTACGATAGGGGTTGAGTACTAATTGATATGAAAACACTGTTAAAGTTTTAATGTGTTTACGAACCCCCCCCCCCCACCCTCTAACACATATATTTCATGGGCATAATAAAAACAAAAAATGGTTACAATAAAACAGCATATTTATTTATACTAAAATGTCAACATCAAAACAAAAAGTTAACATAGAACACAAATAAAATAATTTGATTCTACTGGGGCTCGAACCTTGGGCCTCTCACATGTGAAGCGATCTTGTAACCACTACACTACGGAACCGCTTTAAAAATCACCTTCTAACTAAGATATTAATAAGCTAATAATAGTCGGTTTAAATGTAAATCCAGAAGTTTAAACGCTGGAGAGTGAGCGGGGTTAAAGGTCCATACCAAATGGCCCATACCACTGGCAAGATACGGGTCAGGCCTGCGGCCTTCTATATGTGGCTCGTAAACAAAAACCTGTAGGAGGACTTGATAGTAATGAGACTGGGATGCTGTGATGGTGCTCCTCATTGATAAGCGGCTGCTTCCTTTATCAAGACTAATTATTACAATTAGTAATGCGTGTCGCGCTTCGCGCGATATAGCGCCTTTATTAGTAACTATGTGGTTGCTAGGATAGTGGAACAAAAAAGTTTTGTTTTTATACAAAACCAGAAAGTTTCACCGGTTCGCGTATTTGCCCAGTCCCTGTGATCTTTTATTATTGCCCAGTCCCTGTGATCAGTTATTAATTAAAAGAATTAGCTTTGCATTATTAGCAATAAATGTTGTAGTAAATGTAATAGGCACAAATGCAGTACTTATTTACACTAATTTACACAAAAAAATCACCACTATGAAAGATATTCTGACAACAAAAATATATACATTGATCCGTAAAATAACTTCTCATCCCATAAGCGAAACAAAAAGTATTACATACTAGTCGCCGCACTTCAGTGCGACGCCAGTAATCCAAAACATAAGCTTGACATGCAATTGGTTATGTGTTCGACATTGCTATTGATAACGTACATTAAATCAATGGCATCATGTACGAATAAGTATAAGTAACATATTCTTAAACAGAAACACAGCGTTTTGCAGCAACGCTGCTGAGCCTAGAAACATGATTCAATAGAATGAAGAAAAACAAATATTTAAATGTGTGCAATATTTTCTTTTAGTTCTGGCACCTTATTTAAACTCATTATCATTTATGCGCTGTGCCGGGATCTCTGTACATTATTGTAAACATAGTTTTAAAAGATTCGCGTCTTTGCTGCTTTGCATTTGCCTTTAAAAAACACAATCTTATGTCAAGACGTATTGAGTATAGTGTTTTTGCAAGCAATACCATACATACTAGAGCCAGTATGTATTGAATGAGGACATACGTTTCTATATTGCATGCGTTATCAGCATGTAAACAAGCATTTGGAATTCCACCACATTAAAAAACGGTATGATACTAACAATAATTGTATTCGATCAACTCAAAATAGGGTTAATTATATATATTTTTAGTTTTGGGTTTATGTACTTTATTTATTAAAGCCTCATGAACAGAGGAAAAAACTATCTGACAGACATATCGGATTCATTAAGAGGAATGTGTATACCAAGTTTAATTATTGACATTATGTACTTCTGGACAAATTATAGTTCTGAGTTTTTTCTTTCAACAATATGTGACCATTGATATCAAGAAAAAGATTCTCCTTCACAAACCTAAGCTTGTCTTTTATAAGTACAACAATGAAGTTTCATTTACGTATCTTCTGTACTTTATAAGTAATCGCAGGGACAAATTTTGCTGACGAACGTGATCGGATTGACGGACGGACAGACAGACAAACAGGCTGAAACTAGTCCCCTCCGGTAAAATATGCCTATTTATTGGAAACGTTCAACCCGTGAACTTGTTTTCTGAGTATTATTGTATAGATAATGGCCTTGACATAAAATGCTCTTGCTGTCTAATTTCAGTTGTATTGGGCGTCGTTTTGATTGTCACAGGATTTAGAGCCGATGTTCATGGTAAGGACGAAGACATTTTAATTACAGGAAGTTTGATTATATTCAGCACGGTTTCGATAGTATCCTCAGATTGAAAGAGTATTTATCAGCGCTTATGTAATAATGCCAAATTTCCGCGTGTTGCCCTCATGCTGTGGCTTGTCAACTTTCTCTGTTTATTTATAAGCACTTATTCTTTATGAATAACTAGTCAGCATCGATTAGATATTTTCTAATTTCACAGGCTCTTCATTATCCCATCTATAGTAACGAAATTATCCACCTTTCCAACAATGTCCGACATCCATATTCATTTCACAGTTTTATCCCGGTTTGTGTTTCAATAACTTCTACTAAAAGATCTTATGGGTTGATATATTGCTTATTTGAAGAATTACAGGATATTCCTATTCGGTGATTAATTCTTTGAGTAATCGTTTCTTGAAGATTGTTTTAATGTAATTAAGTTTTTAATGGACACTTCTATGACTTGGAGACTACTTTATCACTACATGGTTTATTCTTGGGTTCTTGTTTTTCTTATGTTACGGTAAACTATAGTTTAACAGAAAATATTTATCATGCGGTAAATTGTATTCATTCGATAAGAGGCGTAAGATTTGGTTCGGCAGCGTCTGATTTTCTGATGGGGAAACACAATTCCTATGAACGCATTGATGCATGAGATTTGAAAATACATACCAGTCTGAAATGAAGGTATTTTGAAAACTTTTGCATCAATGCGTTCATATGCATTTTTGCTTTGCTTTGTTGCCTTTTGTCGTGTTTAGTTAAGTGTTTCGCCACATTTCAGTAATATCACGTCGGTATGTTGACCGCTTCATACCTTTCATTGGTTTTATGGTGTGTCAATACTAAATGTACACATGCATGCCTGAAGCTGATAACTGCCCTACTTAAATAAGTTATAGGGACAGAATGGCCTTAAGAAGTATTCCATGAACAATCCTCACACAAAGTATTTGGAGTTGGTTCAAAAACCGCTAGGAATATTTATCGAGAAATCAATTTTAGAAGGGCTTATTTTTGCCAACCAAAACAAAAGTACATTTGCTCGTAACCACATGACAAATGTGTGAAAAGTCGGGATATTCCTACTTGTTACACGTGTCTTTGTGTAACATACCATTGAAATGCCCATGTAAGGGTTGCAGCCATGATCCAGTGGAATGCTTTAAATGGTCCATGCTATAAATACAAGAACAATAACTATAGTAGGTTTGCTCTCTTGTGGATGAAGCTGACTGTTCACGTTGTTTGAGATGCTACATCTGCGAACGCCAGGAAACCTACGCAGGCTGCACAGCTCATATCACCACCTGCGGGGCGGACCAGGTAATAGACGGATGCGGGATTTACCTTTTTTCAATCTCTCACCGCTGTTTTAAATGTATTAGCTTCCACTCACACCACAGCAGCGAACATCACTTAACGCCTATTAAATCCCAAACACAAAAATGAAAAAAATCAAAATGAGAAAGGAATAAAGGAAAGAACTATATGAACCGGGATAAAAACACGGTAATACATATTTGAGAACGCCATTACCGCCAATGCATTTCGACTTATACGACAACTGTATTTGTCTTAAAGAAAGCAACTTGGGTGAGTTCAGCAATTTTAAATAAACAACAGAAAGTATGCGAGTATTTCCATCATGCAGCAATGCAAACTTTTATTTTTAACTCCAACTGATGCTTGCTGATAGAAAAAATCTGTCGCGCCGCTTCATTTGAGACTAAATTCTCAATAAAGTGTAAATTTCTACTGTTCAGTTCTAATTGTGCTTCTTTAATTGTTGCTGACTCATTCACTTCATTTTATATCTTTATCTTTATCTTTAATAACGGATTAGACTCATCATTTCAATATAGAGTATATTTTCAATTGTGATACATACAGGAATGTTTCATGGATGAGCTGGTCACCGTTACCAACATTAACTACTCTGCTGGATGCAGATCTAAAGGGGTAAGTCAAATGCTGCTGAAATTAAAAAAAAACTAAAATCTTTTTTAACAAAGACTGTCCCATATTGTATGTGTAAAGCGTAGTTTTAAAGCGTTAAAATAACGACTGTGAGTTGTTATCCCAGCTTATTTATTTCAACACATTGTTTTACATAGAATTCATACAATATTAATAGTATACATAATTGTGAATTTTATTGGATCGAAATACAGAGGTGGATATATTATTCTTCTTCCTCAGTATACATCCTTTGATATGTTGTCACACGAACGTAACTGGTATTTTAAATAATTCAGCAATATTAACAGTACTGCAAATAAGGAATCTCCGATTGTATGTCATGTTTAGAGTCAGGTACATGTATTGATTGACAAATGAAAGGTGTAGCAGTAAGGCAGACTTTAGGGAAAGCATTCTATCTTAGTTATTCTGTTTTTTTAATCCGTCGCGGTGGTTCAGTTCTGCAATCAAACTTAGATGTCAATAAACAGTTCTTGAATTTCTGCAATGATTAATGTATAAGTTTAATCTGTTGCTGCTGTTAAGTTTCGCAATGAAACTTAAAAAATCGATAAACAGTTGTTAAATCTTTTCAATTATGCATCTTTTGTATTATGGTAGTTTAATATGTTATGGTTGTTGAATCTCGGCAATAAATCTCTTCAATAATGCATCTATTGTATTATGGTAGTTTAATATGTTATGGTTGTTGAATCGCGGCAATAAATCTCTTCAATAATGCATATGTTGTATTATGGTAGTTTAATATGCTATGGTTGTTGAATCGCGGCAATAAATCTCTCCAATAATGCATCTATTGTATTATGGTAGTTTAATATGTTATGTTTAATGAATCGCGGCAATGCAGTTAATAAACAGTGTTTCTCGTCAAGGCCTGCCTGTCCTCCGGTTCTGGGGTCGGGAAAAGAACTGTGACCAAGAGACAGGACTTTGAATTGCGGTCGTGTTCTCAGTGCTGCAGTTCAAGTGACTTCTGTAACGGGTTTCTCTGTGGGATCAGCAGCGGAGGTCTGTTTGTTTTGTTACGATTGTATGAGAAACATTCCAATGATACTGTTTTTAGTAGTTTGCTGTTTCGGTTATCACAACGGGCAGTGTACTAAACAGGGCAATAGTTTAAAAATTGTTGTGTAATTTTAAAAGGGATATACGAAAAGTTATGAGCGATGAAGGTTAGAATCGATTATCCTGACTGTCTGAAATAAGATAGTTGAAACATTTTCAAATTTTAACACACCCTGATTTGTATCGATTGTTTATGAAGTTACACAATCTCAAACGCTTTTCAGCCATGTATTACTCGTTATTGGTAAACTCATAGCTTGGATGAAAAGAGTTGATCATTTTCAATTCTTGAGACCCATGTTTTTCATGCAAAAAGTTTAAACTTACGACCAATCCTTTAATAAAATGTAAAGTGCATTGAGCTCGTTGTAAGTGCATTTGTACGAAGAGTTTGCGGCTTCAATCTTCATTCATGCTCATAATCTTTCA
Organism: Dreissena polymorpha; assembly: GCF_020536995.1. Taxonomy (NCBI): domain Eukaryota; kingdom Metazoa; phylum Mollusca; class Bivalvia; order Myida; family Dreissenidae; genus Dreissena; species Dreissena polymorpha. Next base: position 38,497,837 of record NC_068357.1, read on the forward strand.
ATGGTTATAAAATATTTGCAATCCATTTTACGATATTTGTTATTCATTCAAGTAAGAACGAAATATACCCATCATGTCGTTAAGTGCGATGCTGTTTGTATTACTATTTTAAACAATTTTTGATTGACTAAATTTAATGATTATAGTATTCATTTTACATATCTTAGACCTATAACATTTGCCATTAAGTGTACTCAATAAGCTGTTGTGAAAATGTACAAGTGTGCGGTAAAAACATATTTTAAATAAGTATGAATACGTTTGAGGAAAACAACAGACTCAAGTTACATTTAACGTGTTTAATGTAAATTAACACTAAATGTTGTTGCTGTATTTTATCAAATGCATTTTGACTATTAAAGAACATAACACAATTCAGCAACAATACAAAGTAAAATGAATTGGATTACTTTTTTCTCATCGAACGTTTGTTCGGTCACCGTTAATCTTTGCACGTTAACGTTTTCATTTATGACGCCATATAAACGTTATTCATGATAGAACATTTGGTTGAAACGCTTCCTCAGCCATTTAGCCGAGTGATTCATAGGTTTGTAAGTTCGACCCCTTCTTCTGAAATTATTTTAACTATATAATTGCTTTTTTTAAGAATATTTTTCCCGTTTGCGTTGTTGTAGTTTATATTTTATTTTATATATATTATTATTATTTCCGACCAACTATTACATACCATTTCAGTTTATTAGGAGTCCATTTTTCAATGACTTGGGTCTTTAATAATTGTATTCCAGTAAACAACACGGGTTATCAAAGATGCTACTTCTGTCAGAATACACTAAACCCGAACGATTGTCACAACATCGTGACCTGCGATCAGGATCAGGTAAAATATGGACGTATTCTCAAACCTCTAAACAGACACAGTAGGAAATTGTGAACACAATCAGTACTTGTGCAAATATTAAATATTGAATGTCATACTTTCTGCATACGACATATTTATATACGGTGTCATGGACCAGTGTTTACCAAATCGTGCCAATAAAGGTAAGTTATAAATAATTTTAAAAGCACACGTAGGCATGCCATGAAATAACCAAGAACAAATACATACTGAATTATGGACGTAAGAAGTTTTCCCACTGTAGAATCTTGCATACCATCACCGGAATATAAGATGACATTTGAATAGCTTTTATAAAGAGACCTTATTGTATTGACATATAATAAAGTTACTAAATTATATAGACTTATTTAAAGTGAACTCTTATACATTGTTGGCAAAGCAGATGTTTATCTAAGATAATGAGAATTGAAGACGAACTTAAATAGCCCAAGTTAAAAATGCAGTACAATTTGTTTAATTGTACACGACTCTTTGTTAGCATTTATGTACACAATTGTTTAAGACATTCCACTTTAGCTTTATTTATCGGTGCTAAATTAATATATATTTAGAAATGTGACAATCTGATTATTTTGATGGTGGCTCTTTTTTTTAAATACATATGATTGGCAAGTTTAACCCTTATTTATTTTAGCTCAATTTAATCGAAAGCCGGAGGCTTATTGAAACGCTCTAAAATCCGTTTTCTGGGTAGAACCAGTACTTGGTGTCTTTGGGAAGATCTTAAGAACGCTCCCACAGAAGAGATCGAACCCTTGACCTCAGGGTCGCTAAGTGGACATGATATCCATTACACCGTTGAGATTGCACTGCTAACATTTGTTAGAAGAACGTAAACAGTGTATTGCAAAATGTCATTTAAGCATTTCCAAATCGTGGTCCGATAATTGTGTAAGCGCAATTTATGTCTACTACATCAAAATGAGTTGATACATACAGGCATGGAAGAACAAAACATGTGAATGTAAGTATCATCCCTACGTTTCGTTCATAGGAACATATCATATACGTTGATGAATGCAATAAGTGACGGCAGATTGATACTAAACGTGTGCTCAATATAACGATTATTTATTGGATACAACTCGATAGTGTTTATTCGATGTGATAAAATACTATAAAAAGCAGTTTTTCGATATAAATGTTGAATAAACTCTCCTGTATCATGCAAAGAAAAACCACAAGCAGACCACGGTCGAGTTGAACCGTATATACATCGTGCTCTGAGAAAATCGTAATATTTCATAACTGTTTTAATGTTCAGGCCGATTATTAAAAACAACGATATGAAACTCTTGGATTTTAAAAACTTCTAAAAAAATTATGCAATTTATTGTAAGTTCTAACATTAATGTTCTTTTAGATTTGTGGCACCCATGTCGACATGGCCCCTGGCGGAAGATTTGTGTTTAATTATATCTGCCAGCCCAAACAGGTGAGCTTAAAAGCACAGTGTTTTTTTATTGACGATAGCTGGTAGACTGTTCCCTAATTTTGTTTTCCAATAAACCATATACTTCGAAATCTATAAGAAGTCAAAAACACAAACACACTTAAAATTACTAAAAGCAAATCCGATTAGTATGAAGGGCTTCGTATAAGTATTGAAGTTTGACAATGCAAATTGGTTAACCTGTATATTTCGACCTTGTGGGCTTCAGCAACAATGACGAACACACAGAAAACTAAATCTTGATGCTTTTCAAACAAACAAAAAACGTGAATATCAAAGTCGCTTGAAATTAGTATGTAAACGAATACATAGCAGGTTGTTATCGTTTGTATACTGAATAAATAAATTGGATATATTTTTTATTTAAGCGATGTTTAATTGCAACGCAATTCATCGTTAAAAACTACCGCGATCCCTCAACCTATCCCCCTGTAGGAAAACGGACGACGGGGCGTAGTTCAGCGGTAAGTTCTTGACATACCTTGCACTGAATGTTCCAAGATTGTGATATCGGTTTTATACACCATCGGTTTGTTTTCATTTGGCTTACCTAATAAGGTCACTTGCCACTTTGAAAGGTACTTGTACTGATATCTCTCCTACTGCTTCAAATAAAGTTTAACTTTTTAACATACCCGAACACGATTGATAGGTTAGATATTAGTACAGAGAACCTCCCCTGCGTTGACCGGTGTCTCATGTTCGTATTCCGTACATAATATTGGGTCTATTACCAAACAGAAAATATGTTGATCGATAGCTCAGTTCAATTAACTCATCGCTTGGATTTGCCATTTACATTCACAATTTTGTACTGACACTAACGCATGGAGTGTTTTCATTCAATAAAAGAAACCAGTGACAACTTCCAAACCATCCAATTAATATCAATACAATTCCCCATGTTTGTATCTTCATATGCGCCAATACTCTGGTGAGTGCTTTGAACTATCATGGCTGTCTTGTTCATGTGAGTCTCGCTCTGGAAACAAACAGGGTTTATTTCATGTGGGTAAACTGTCGTCCCAGATTAGCCTGTTAAGTCCAAACATACATTAAGCTTTTTTTCTTTGAGCGCCGCTCATATAATCATGTACCAAAGCCACCGGTGGTTTCGCTAGTAAGGATTTTATGTAATTAACATAACCATTATTATATGCAAAATATATCTATATTTTGGGTTTAATCTTTTGGTTATGTTCTAACTGCTATTCGCGTTAGGCGTCTCGCGAAAAACTCAACAAAAGGCTTTGTATTTAGCGCTTTATCAGGAAAATATCTATATTTAATGATTTGTGGTATTGGATGTTATTCGAATTGGGAACAAGATATTTGTATTTTAAAAATCTAATATCAAAACAGTTTGAAGTATAATATTAATTGTTTCATATTCATGATTGCAATTCATGAAATATTTCAAATATTTGTATGTTTAACTAAATTTTCAACAATTCAAGTTTGATGCAAATGTAGCAGTTTGTTTATGTATGAGAAATAATGGTGTTTATTAGTTTTTACAAGTCATCGATAACTATTTTTCGAGAGTATAGTCAAAGTAGAATATGCAGCAAATCTCATACACAATGGACAATACTAAAATATGTAAACTAAACATGTTTTAGTTCTTATACGTTTCCGAGAAGAAATTCTACTTGATGTTGAATACTTAAAATATGATATGACGTTCGCGGCATCATACATTTTCCAGAAATTTAAATGTCATTTAAAAGTATTTTAAATATGTTTACAAGATTTTGCAAAAATGATAACGATTTAATTAATATCCAGAATTTTTGCACTTCTTCGCTGAGATACGGTGTCCGATTAATAAATGAACCGTGCATTGTGAAAAGGGGGTTTAATGCATGTGCATAAAGTTTCGTCCCTGATTAGCCTGTGCGGACTGAACAGGCTAATCTGGGACGACACTTTAACCGCATGCACTAAACCCCCTTTTCATAGAGAGAGGCTCAAATAAAATTTGGTTACAGACGTGCAACATCTGCTGCGGCGACACACTATGCAACTTCGGAAGCTGCCTTCAGCAAGCGGGTACACACTGGTTTATTTACATAATGGAGCCTCGCTCTGGGAAAACCAGGCTTAATGCATGTGCTTAAATTGTCGTCCATAACTAGCCTATGCAATCCAGGGACGAAACTCTTTATTTGGACTGGGTTTTTGTATAGAAAGAGACTTCTCTGAACGAAAAATTCCGGAAAATATCGTCCCTTATTAGCGTGTGTGGATTACACAGGCTAATCTGGGACAATACTTTACGCACATGCATTAAGCCCGGTTATCCTAGGGCGCGGCTAAATAAGTAAATGTGTCGAGCGGGGTGACATATTTGCACATATGTGAAGACATATTCATATGAAGACATATTCATCGATACTTATTTTACACAATCTAGAAAAAATGTAAAAACAAGAACAATGCCTTGAAAGTTGGCCCTTTTATTAATGGGATCTTTATATATGTGAATCGGAAATGAGTAAACTAAATTTTATATTTATTTTAAATATATTTATAATGGCTCGATTTCATCGAAAGCCTGGGGCTTATCTAAACGCTCTTGATTCAAATGAGACATTCTGATGTCATTGTTACCAATACTGGACTGACATTTTGCTTTGAAGCCGATATATTACCTACTTGTATACATGTGTAACAAATATTCGTGCCTTTTTAACAGACTAGGTTTTTGTGCCTCAGTAAAAAATATGTGTGTACTTTTGTTTTCCAGCAAAGATGAATTTCTTGTTACATAATCAAACCTTTGATCTCGACACGTTGACACGGATTCCTTAATTTAAAAATCAGCGCTTTGTCAGAGTTGTACACTTAATAAAAATGTACAGGTCTGCAGTTTCGTTAGTAATTTATTGTGCACTTTATGCCGGCCGGAAGGCGTTAAAACGGTCGGGATCTGATACGGTCGGGTGTTTAGAAGAGGTCACCTAAGAAATAAATAGTTCGCCTTCTGCCATGGTTCAAAACAATATAAAAGGGATATTTCTTTTCTGTTTAGGTAAATCCGAGAAATATTTTTTCAGTAAAGGAAGATATTATTTTCAAGTGCGCTTGCGCGAGTTGAATTGTGAAGTGTCTTCAGTACAGAATATTTAGCGATATTACTCCGGAAGCATAAAGCAAGATATATACTAGTTTTTTTAATGTGATGTATGTATGTGCTAGTTTGTGATTGATGCACAATAATTTGATTGAGAAATAAACATTCCGGTTCCATGATTGTTTACCAAAAAACACGTAAAGGATCGTTTATAAAAAAAATAAATTTTTTTAGATATACGTGTCGCGGAAGAGTAAGTTTATGAATGATTAAAATAGTCCACTACGTGCTATGTCAGGCAGGTGGTATTTTTTGCGCAGCACAGTTCATTTCAACTCTGAGGCTATTACAGACGACTGCTGAATAACAATGTGATGACGAGATTTATGACGTACCCGTTGGGTCATAAGTATACGTCAACAGCTTAAAATACAGTAGATATCACCGCGGTGACAAAATTTTTGTCACTGCGGTAATAGATGTATTACTGCGATGATATATTTGTTACTGCAGTGATATAATTGTATTGCGGTGATACTTTGTCTGACCCAAAGAGTTTGATTAAAGCTAAATCAAACTGACCAATAAAATAACGTCTTGCAAAACGGCAAATCGGCGAATATTTACTGCGAAGTTATCAAGATGTCTGCCGCCATGGATTACTGTAGAACATTTGCGTTCAGACCATGAGTTTGTAATTTTAATCTTCGGACACAAGGATGACGACAACTAAGGTACAATTACATAATCATGTATCGATAAGCATTTCCACATAAAGTTAATAAGAAAGTTTGTCGAACATAAGCTGTTAAATTGTTAATCATTTAATTATTTTCTTGAAAAAACCTCGGTTTGTTACGGGGAAAATGATTGGTTGAAAACTGACCCAAACAAATAAATGTAACAGCAGGCATTAAAATATACTAACAGTCATGATTTGTCACCGCTGTGACAAAATTGTTACCGCAGTGATCATGCGTCTTTTGAGTAACCTCGTTGATAGCGTTTGAGTGTTTTCTGGTAGTACAGCGGGAGGAGGGGGGGGGTATGATATGTCTGGGAAATATTCAGAGGTTCGCAATAGACTTAAACCAGAATTCGCTCGAGTTTAGAAAAACCCGACTTATCAACCCGGTCTTAACAACGCCGGTCCATTATATAAACTAATGATAGCTTGGTTAAATAATAGCGGTTGATACGGTGTGTGTTTTTGAAAGGATTATAAACACACACACACTGCCGATTCCTTTTTAGATCACCGGGGAAAATGGAAAAGTTCAATACCATTTTACAAAGTGATCGTTATGTAAAGCAAAAAAACACGTTAAAATGATGTTTTATTGCAATTATGTTTCATAATGAAACGTAATACGCTGTTAATAAGAAAAATCGTGACACAAATAAATAATCCATATTCGCATAACACACATTTTATGCGGTGAATATGCGAGTAACAAGTGACACCATCAACAACAACAATTTCAACCTTTCTTTAAATTAAATTATTGAAAACAAAAACGTAACTTTTCTTACTAATATTGGTGACGGGGTGGGGGTAGAGGAGTCACATGTTAATCATGTCAATAGATCTACATGAAAATGAATAAAAATGAAATGGGCAGAAAAGAAATCAAGCATTTAATTAATGGCGAAAAATATTAAAATTAAAATTAATGTGGGTTGGTTGAGAATTGCTTTCAATGCTGGTTGATACCAATACTAGGGTGCAGGATCACGTGACTTTGTGGAGTTCCCTCTTTAAACTTAAATAGATGTATACACGACGGTAAAGGTTACTTTATTTCGAATAACCTTTTTAAATTATTTTTCTTAAGAATTTCAACTAGTGCATAAAAGACAGATTTTTATGCTGCTTATGGCACTATGAAATACATCGGGATAACTATATTTAATAAGCATGTGTTCTTTTTAAAAAATTCCGTATCTACTGCTTTCATCGTACACGGTTATGCTCACGCAACGTGAAATTTTGCCAACGATTTTAGACGTATTCAATGATGTTTCCTGATACCTTAAGATATCGGCACAATCTGCAAGAAAAAATGTCTTTTATGCACTTAAGATTTGTGCAAATGTATTTAAATCACTTGAGATTTTTGCAAAAATAAAGATCTTAACAGTTTGTTTACATACTGTCCAGCCCGTGTGTTAAACCCGGGAAACCCCGTTGTTTCTGCACAATGAATACAGTTATTGTTATTATTATGTTGTGGTTCATACTTTGTTTAACTCATATAAACCGACGGGTTCACTCACGCTAACTACATGTGGAGCAGATTAAGATATTTGTAATTATTGCAACACTGTAACATCGCGTATTAAAGGAAAACTGTTGCTTCTGTTAAGTAATTCTCGTGAGATACGATAGTTAACATAACACTTTACAATCAACCTGCATTCGCACAGAGAAAAGGTCAACTAGGTGCTAAATTTCCTTTATTTACTTCAGTTAGAGGTCAAATCTTTACATAATTCTTTTTGTAAGGCAGTGGCTAGTGAATATGTAAAATTTCATTGGATGGTTATTAATACGACATCGCATTAATTCTCAATTGCATGGGTGATAACAACGCAATAGTATAAGGTTAAGCGTGTTTATATTCACAGTTCTCAATTAATTAAACGTTGGACATGAGTTGCGAAAATGCGGACTTAAAGTTTGAAATTTTCGTTTCTAAGTAATTAAATTGAAAACAAAAGTTTAACTATTGTCTGTGTGTTTTCACTTGTTAGTCGCATATTCACCGCATGAAATTTGTGTTCTTATAGTCAAACCAGACATTTGTAATAGTTGGTACAAATTATACTACGGGAGTTCACATCATATGTGTCCTAACATTGCTTATTAGTTATTTCTCCTCCATTGAAATATGTCGTATGTAAATATTTAACACGCAGTTCTCTTTCGAAACATTCAAATCATAAATTAATAACCCGTCATGCGCAAATGGGTCTTATGGCGTTTCGGCCAGCGTAGCTCAAGCCCAGTCTGTTAATTTGCGTAGTCTGGTCAGTGGCGATGCTGTCCGCTAAAAAATCACTCAAGGTTTTATGGTCTCATTATGTATCTCATGAACAGACAAAGAGATGTGCAGGCTCGGTAGACTATTACTATGATGGGCACATATGGCATTAGACCCATTTTCGCATGACGCGGTCCTTTTTAAATCTCATTGCAAATTGTAAATGACATATTTTAGCACAATGCATTTCGATATTAAATTGAATTCAAAAAGCAAACACAGCAAACTGGCAAATAAGGGTAGCCTATTCAGGTGTTCAGGAACGATTTCCAGACGTTCTGACCAAGTACGGTTAACATTTGCGGTTAGATAATTGAACGATTTTCTATTAACGTGACACTTAACTATTTCGGTATTTTTTCTCATCTTGAAAGCAAAACTGTGTTTATCGAAAGTCAATTTTGTCTTCCCCTGACGATTTAGTGACCGAGTACAGACCCTGAAATTTTGCGAGATTTTAACGCGTAATTGTAACTGGGCGACAATTTGTTACTATTTGTCGTTTGAACATGTAGAGAGTAGTGCGGAATTCCGTACATTGAACAGTGTTACATCCTGTACGCTGCGCACAGACACAGTGATGCAGCCGAATTTCAAGGGAATTCTCTCAGCCTATACAATATTCGAATGTATTTATTCGTGCCTGCTGGCATTAAGTAGAGGTCATTTCAGGTAAAAAGCTGGGTAAAACAGCTGCGCCAAAAAGGCGCACGAGTGTTCTATACCGATGTTAAGGTAAGAGACTGGTTGACACCGTGTGCACTACAAGAGTAACAAGTAATGCATCAACATCAAACTAAGGGTAAACAGTGCTGTCTTTATGACAAATCATTCGTGAGTAAAAACTTATGCCTACTTATTTATTGTTTATTTATTTTTATCCATTATCTTATTGTTTATTTTGAATTTTATATGATGTCAAAAAAGTTGTGTAAAGGGAATTTCCATCATGAAATTATATTCTTAGTGTGATAGGTTTTCAATATTCTAAAAGCATTCATTTAATATGATGGTGATTGCAACTTTTATTTTATATTAACTGCTTCTTATTATACCATTTTCGTCATATTTGTAATGCTTTCAGAACATCAAAAAAGAGACATGTTGTTTTTATTTTGTTTAAGTTATCTTGATTACATAAATATGAGAGTAAACAGTACACACACATCACGTGCTATAACATAATTTTGAAAAATGGGTTGCGTCTAAGATTATGCAACAGCGAACAACGTCAGTGCCTTCAGCGCTTTGATTTCTTTATTTGATTTTATTATTGGTTTTTACTTGAGCTTTTTAGTTCCAATGTAAACATTTATCAATTTAAAAAATTAAATGACACACTGCAAAACTGCGAACATCTGTGAAAAAGTTCCTTTAAGAGAACTACGCTGAGGAATTGACTCAATACATTTGATATTGTTCACTGATTTTTCACAAAAAATAATTAACGAATAGCACTATAACACACATATTTTTATTAAGACTTCATAAACCCAATAAAGAAACCTGTCAAAGAGAACATGAAATAGATGTCGTAGATGTTTATGTCAACAACCAATCTGCATGCAGTGTGATTTCTGATTGGTAGATATATATTCAATAAAAATAGATCGTTGGTGTGTTCATGTATTGTGACAAGAAATTAAACAGCAAAATATAATAGTGTGTTATAAACCTTTAACACAATTTATGAGGTGAAGTATCAAGCACTCTCACGCACAACGTAATGGTGTTAAGTAGCATGTATTATCTAGTTTTGTTGTTTAATGCAGATGACATTGTAATTATGGCAGAAACGAAGGAAAAGCCAATTAAAGGTTATATAAATATTGTGATAGGTGAAAATTATGTGTTAACACAAATAAAACAAAGGTTATGATTTTCAAAAAAAGGTGTCAACTTAGGAGGGATTTTACATATTAGTACAACGACCAAGCATTATAAATCACTAAATCAGTTACACACCTTGGAATTGTATCTCTACAGAAGAATCTTTTGCAAATACTTTTAAGACACTTGCAGGCCAAGCCTGAAAGGCTGCTTTTAATCTTAACTCAAATTTAGTAAATTATCCAACAATTCGAATACGTACGAAATTAGATTTGCTTAATCAGCTTGTTTTACCAATTTTAAATTATGGGTCAGAAATCTGGGGGCGTAACTTAGTGAAGGGCACATGAAATTGTTCACTTAAATTATTGCAAGAAACTACTAGGCGTGAAAATTCAAACACAGAATAATTTTGTATGGGGAAACTTGGAAGAACATCCTTGATAACTAAAAGAGAAATTAATATAATACGGTTTAGGTTGAAAAGTATTCAGTGAGAAGATCATTAGGATTTGAAGTGTATGTATAGCCTAATGTGTGAAAATTTAATAAATAAACCAAATACACAAAAATATGCTTGTTATTTGCTGCGGACCTAAGGCTTTCAATATGCATGGCTGCACCAAGGTGTAGGTGATAAAAAGTGTTTTTCATCCTTGATCAAGTCTAGAATAAGTGATACATTTGAGAGCCATATGTTGCAGACACGTTTGTAAATTTGAATTGCAACCTAACATAAAAATGTTACTATAAATTAGTTTAGATCTGATCTTCATAGATTAAGGGTTTATCTCGTAGATTAGAAATTGAATCAGGCAAATGGCATAAACCTGAAGCTGTACCTTTTCGAGAAAATGTCAACATTGCAAAGTTCTTGATTATGAATGGCATTATTTATCAGAATGTTACTTATATGATTATATAAGGAAATTGTATATAAATAAAAATAAAAAACAGATGACCAAATATGATAAAATTTATTGAATTTATGCAGTCAGATAATACAAAAACCAACATAAACATAGCTACGTATGTACATAAAGCATTTAGTCGAAGAAAAATGTATCAATATTATTATGATTAATTGTATATAATTCATTACTCATACTTGATTTCTCGCTATCTTGTAGATTAGTCTGTGTTCTTTTTTTGTTGTTATCCGTATAGCATTGTTAAATAAATTCTAAATGCTGTAATCCAATTGTCCTATACCTTTTCATGTATTGACACTTTCTTTATCAACTTATGAAATTTAATACTGTTCTAATGTCATGCCTTTATGTTACTTTGTTTTTATCATGTATACTCATGGACTGTATGTCTATTGTAAACATTGAATAAATAATTTGTAGCATTTACATGAGATATTCAACATTACATTTTTATTTTGCTTTGAGGTATTATCTCCATGGATTAGCGGTTGTAATCAATTATCGTTTCGATGCTTCTCATTAAACACATAATATTGGTGAATTACTATATCTAAACATTTGAAACAATGACAAATCGATATATTTGTGTGTTTTTTTATTTTAATTATATGTAATGTTGCATTGCACAAATGGGATTATGCATATGTTGATGTTAATTGTATGGAACTACAACAGATGCCTAAGAGGAAAATGAAAAAGAGTCTGTTACAGACACTGATGTAAAGTCTAGTTCTCAATAAGCCAAGTGTTTTTCAAGGTCACACTTCAATAGCCTATGAGAATCGTGAGAATACGGATATTAATAATATGGGATACATGAAATGGCCCAGAAACTGAGTATAACGTGAGGGTTTTCAATATTGACGAAGAATAAAATATGACGAATAAAGATATCGACAATAGTCGGGGAAAATATAAAAATGACCAGGATCTGCAAGAAAATTACTTGTTGGCTAACACCTGGTGCGCTTACGAACGCATGTCATTCATTCTAGAGCTAAGTCAGTTCATTTTATTTCATGCTTTTATTCAAAATATTTTTAATTATAACGTTATTTTTCTCGTTGACGAAGTAATTTTACCTATTTAACATCGCGCATAATCTATTACCAACGCATGCGCTAAAAATGTTATATCAAATAAGCAAGTATATACAGACTATTAATAAATACTGAGGTAATGCGTGTTATCAATTTGCGCATTGTCTGATACTTATCTAAAAATAATTACCCATTTCGTCGTAAACGTTTTCTAAAGTGTCATTTCAGAGCAAAATAAAACAATTTAATTGCCAAACGGGTTGCGTTTAGCAGCGTGTTGCGCCTTAATGAAAGGGGTTAACTTTGGTTTACAGAACAAATCTTAAGCAATGAAATCATATGCAAGTATTCGAGCATAATAGAGGTGATAAATACATATAATAATTATTTCATGGAATACTTTTGTATCGACGTACAATAAGTTGAATTATGGCCAGAGTATCACTCTTCTTGGATACACACATTCAACCACAGAGGCACCTGACAAGCTTTTAAATTTCGTTAAGGAATAATGAATAATTTCAGCCAATCTCAGTATACTATGTGCATTAGTTTTGTATTGTATTTCGGGTGTTTGCGTGGTGATTTGTTGATTCCAACAGCAATTAAGAATGGGTACATTTATTTGATTAGATTTTTTGTGCGGATGAAAATAACCTTTATATGATGATTCTTATCGCGTTCAGATGTAAACGGTAATTCGATCTTACCATATACACATGCATGAAATAAGTGTGAGACATATATAATTTCTTGTAACTATACAAAAAAACGCGTGTTTGAAAAGTTAGAATTTATAAATTTTCGTTGTCAATCGATAGGGAATTGCAAAGAAATAATGAGGCTTTTGAATATAGAATTTCCGTTAATAAATGATACTGTGTGGTGAACCAGTATACATATCTTACACATTAGCACATTTTAATTTTTGTATGCATTACACATGTTTTCATTTGAAGTGAAACTATTTCAAACATTATTAAACTTTGTTGAGTTGTTGTAATTTTTTCCAGAAAAAAAAGTTTTACTTACGCAAGATATTTAATTTACCCTAAACATATTTTTTTAAGTAAATTTTCAAATAAGTTTCACAGTTAAAAGAATCATTTTCCAGAAAATTATCAGTTAATGGTGTTTTGGTGTCAAAATATGTTCAAAACAAGTCAACAACAATTCGCCATTTGAGCCCGATATCGACGGTTAATTATGTATTGTACTTCAAAAATATTTTTTTATTAGGAAATATATCACTTGATTTATTTTGCAAGTACGTCTAATTTTCGTAAAACCCTCACTAAATATAATTTATTGTAAATTTAAGGAAAGTGTATCAGTTAAACTTTTGCGCGGACGTAGTCGCGGTTAAAAAAATATATGTATGAATGAAAGTTACCACGCCTAACATTTGAAGGTTGCAACAATTTAGATTTGACGCATCTGACTTGTGGTTCTAGTGTTTTTGCCACGGATGAGTATGTTCTATCGTTCGCCCTTCGAACCCACCAACTTCATAACGGTATTGTAGTGCTGCACAAAACTTATTTAAACGCCCGATTATTGTAGGAGTGAGCTCTGGTCCCAAAGTTTAGACTTTGCTATAGCTTTTGTTTCTTCTCAACACATTCGAAATCGACATTCAGTCTTCAAGTTGTCCTTACAAAGCACAATTATGATTTATTGTGATCAATGTCCTTGTAATAAGTATCGTATGCAAAGGGTTTTGCTACGTTAACATAATTATAGAAAAAGCGTATTTGGTTTGTGGTACGTAACTGGAATGTTGTATGGTTTATTTTTCTCCGGAAACAAAGAATGTCTACTCTGTCGATGTCACATCCATGGCAATAATGCCGACCTTTTTTCTACGTACAGACAGGCTAACGTTGTGTTATCTATTGCATAAGCTTTTTAAGCGAGCTGTCTGCAAGTGGTCAGTGTTTACCTCTTGCTATCTTATTAAAAACAGTATCATGTGTGTTATTTGTTTATGTTAGTGTTTACAAATGTTGATGTTATTATTGGAAAATGGAAAATACAGACAGTTTCCGGTATGTTGTATACCACAATCACCAACCAGAATTAACACATGTATTGTGAATAGTATATGTTTAGATCAAGTCATCAAGCTCGGTTCGGGCATGGTGTCAAGGTTGTCATTGTATGAATCATATACAAAAAAGAGTTTTTCTCTGTTATGATATACACGGCCTGAACATGCTGTGTCAAAATCGAAAAAATTGCATTTCGCATCTCACAGTTTCTATCCAAACCATACTCACCATTCTTGACAAAAACATGCCATACGCTGCAAACAAATCACTGATAACCCAGTCAATTTCATGGATATGTATTCGCCTTAATTGTTCGAATGGTACTATTTAAGGCACTTTCTTTCAGTGCTAATAATCTGTGACTTTGCAGTAGTAAGTGTATGTTCTTATTCGTAAATATATGTTTAAAAACTGATATCTTTCACGATAGAATTATCATGTTTTTGAGAGATTTTTTTTGTCATCGTAAATTGCCTTATACCTCACCTACTACAAAAATGACCTAATCCGATTGGCTTATAGGGGCCACATGCCCATGGTGTATTTTCCGTACACCCCGAGTTATTTCCATACACCCCGAGTAATCGAGTAGTCGATTGAGATACTATTGAGATATATACACCCTCAGTACTTTCATACCATACTCGAGCGAGTATGGTGTGAAAGAACTGATGATGTATATCCCATACACCATCAGTTACTCACTGTGTAACTAATAATGTCAGTGATTACTTAGGTGTGTTTATTATTCTTATACAATACGAAGTTTTAATAGTATTCCGAAATGAAAAACTATGTCAACTAGGTGCCTATGTTATTTTTGTTTCTTTCAAGTGATGTGTGTAAACGCTGAAGCGCCTTAAAACCGGCTTTAAACTCATATACTTTTCATAGATTGTTCCGAAGCGCTTACCCGTGTTGTATTCACATTTGTATTTGTGTTATACTTGTTTGTCTTGTCTATTCAATTTGTATTGTATAATATACATATGATATTGTGTAATTAACATTTAACATAGGGTAACAATAGGATACCCCTAATCAAAGTTTAAAATACTAATATATTATCTTTCAAAATGTCGATACGGACCGTAAAATGCAATAAATTTTGTATAAAAATGCTGTTTGTATTCCATTTTTCTGCGTGTTCATTGTAAAGGTTAACAAAGTGTATTGTAATTGAAATCCTTTAACGGATACATACCTATAACAGGGGTTCCGCTGTCGATCGCCATTGGCGCCAAATGGCGCTAATTTTTTTTAAGTGGCTCCAATTTTTTTAAAGTGGCGAATTTCAAAAAATCGGTAAAATCCTATCCGAAAATGTACTGCGAGTCGAAAAGCACGCGACCGAGTATAAGCGGCCAGCGTTTGTCAGTTGTAAATATTGATTTACGACGATGTAAGCGACCTACGGTGTAGAGTGCACTGAAATCACGGAAGCGTGAAAAGTGTTACAGTCGGTGTTTTTACTGCTATTGTCAAGTTTTATGGGGGTTATTATCAGATTAACGGTTCTTTAATGATACAGAACACTCAATTATGAAACACTTAGGACAAACTGGCACAAAGATCAATGATTATAACGATATATAAGGCGGCTACTCTTTAATCAATACCATGGTAAGTGTATTGTTATTTACACATTAGTTAAAGATTGTTCATATTTTTCACAGTTTATGTTG
This sequence comes from Dreissena polymorpha, assembly GCF_020536995.1. Classification (NCBI taxonomy): domain Eukaryota; kingdom Metazoa; phylum Mollusca; class Bivalvia; order Myida; family Dreissenidae; genus Dreissena; species Dreissena polymorpha. Next base: position 38,513,816 of record NC_068357.1, read on the forward strand.
ATTGCTTTCGTATATAAAGACACATATATGATTACATATTCACAAACAATCATGGCTTTTCATGACTTCTTTAATCCTCGAAAGCGTGCTTTAGTAATTGAAACAAATGAAAGCAATGAAAATCCTTCAAAATTGCAAAAGCATGATAATTCTGTAGCAAAGCGAAAATTCAATCATAGCTGGAAGTCAGAATTCCCTTTCATTTCATATGATGCGAAAACAAAGTCAATGTTTTGTGACTACTGTGTTAAAAGCCAGTTCAAAAATGCATTGACATCTGGTTGTAACGTTATGCAAAAGGAGTCCTTAACTAAGCATGTAAAAACAAAGGGTATGTTTGTGTGTGGTAGCAAATTGTTTCGTTTAAAGTGCATATTCACATTGCTTCCCAGCTGTATTGTTTGTATTGAAATTTGATTATACAGTATGGAAATAAAACAAAGTCTCATGGTATTATTTATTTATTCTGTTCAGAACACCAGACTGCTGCTGAGGCGATGCAGCTTCGGAAGGATATGGCGGCTGCCAGCAAATAAGCAAAAGTATTGTTCGGGCAAGGCAATGTGCTTCTTGTTTAGACATAACACATACAATATTTTGCTCAGAAAAAGTTCTAAATGTTATAACGTTGGATAACTTGCGTGATATACAAATCTTACAAGAAAATCAGAGTGCCATGTGATTGATATTCATAAGTGTATAGCGTGTTTTACATTTTTTTAGGGAAGAGGGAATTATAGCAATGTCAGCTAGGCTACAATCAAGCTGACATTCAGACATATAAACATACCGCTTATTCTCTTTCAAAAGTTGTGTTTATATCTATGATTGAAATTCTTGTAACAGGCACGCTGAACAAAAGAAAATGTACTAACGGTTAAACCTTAATCGTGATAATACTGCTCATCACAAGTCGATAACAGTTCTATTTTGCGTTTTCAAGTAACAGTTAAGTGTGTAAGAAAATCTCAAGGCATTCAAAAAGTATGGTGTTAACAAATGACACGTATGGCATTGACCAGTGATACTGAGGTTACACGAAGCAGTTCATAATTAAACGGAACAGCAATATTGATACACAACCTATATAATTTTAAAACGATGAAAGCAATTTGTTTATTTTAAATGTGCAACCACGCTTGAGAACAGTATGCATTGCTTGACATTCTATGGGTTTTTTTTTAAGACAGAGGTTGGATTGGTGTGTAAATTATTTGTATAAATTAATTGCACATTTTCGTCGAACATTTATTTTCAACGTTTAACACCTTTTTGATTTTATGTCTTTGCATTTGGGCTTACTGTTCTTTGAAATATACTGTTATTATGCTTTTTTAAATGTTAAATGTTATTTAAGTTGATTAATATTGAATGTGAATGTCTTATTAGTAAATCGAATAATATTACATACGTCGCAACCAACAAAAAACGTTGTTGATCTTACGTTTGATTTCTGTTGACTAAAATCAATACCAATATATGCATTTATTATTAAAACTTCCTATGCATGTTTGGAATGTGCCCTTTTGGATTGTGTCATTTGACGATATAAATGTTCCAACACTGCACTGATTAAACTTGTCCACGTCTCAAGTCTCCGTGAAGTTGAAGGGTTTCTGTTTGTCTCATTTTGTTTGCTTGATGCAGAGCAAAGATGTGTTAATTAAAGGGTTGTCATTTTAGTAACAACTCAATCTCTCCTTTAAAACCGTTTCACAAACTGCAAAATGGAAGATGTAGAGCTAGTGCACAGTTTAAGAACCATAACTATCTTATCAATATATCTTATCAATTAAAAAAATAGTGCTCTTTATATATATATTCAAATAAACCTTCTTAAAATACAAGAGGTCTTTAAAAGAAAATGCTCATAATAAAATGAATTGTAATTAAAATAAATATTTTAATAGAGGGCACCCAAATTTTTGTATTGAAATAAATATTTAAAGAACCGCCTTTTCCATTTTTTATGATAACAAACAGACGTTGTTAAGGTCGAAAACATTAAATTGGGATCACAGAAATGTGAAAGCATATGTTATTGATACATAATATCTTTACGACATAATATTAAAAAGGCTTATGACCTGGTACTTCGCAGTAATTTGATCCGATAATGCAGAATAGGTTTAACATGATCTTTTAGTCTTTTATTTAAAACCTTATAATATGATAATACTTTTACTAAATAGCGAACACACACATTTAATTGGCTAGTAAACACTCTGTGTTATCCATTTATTAAGAGGTATTTAACAACTTCGAGTATATTGCACTAATAAAGCGCCAAGTTTGATAATTTGCGAAGTTTTTGTCAAAAACAAAAAAAGAAAAACATAAAAACTTGACTAAGTATTCTATTCATTGCCGCATCCAATTAATTCTCATCAGTTTTCTGATTCAGTTGCATATTCTAATAAAATGTCCATTGAACTGCTGTGAATTGATACTTCAGCATTTACTCAACGGATTACTCTTGCATCCGACGATTACTTCATGGACTGTCGCCTCAATCGTCGAAGCTGCAAATATGTGTTTCACGTGTGTTTTAAAAGCACTAGAAAATTGCACATGACAATCTGCGATTGGTAATTGGCACTCAAACAAGCAATAAACACAGATTATTTTGACTAAAAGAAATTGAATCGCCTAAGATGGCATAAAGTATTCATAGCTATTATTTTGATTTATAAATACATTGGTTATTTTGAATTGTACACGCGAATACTATACTGAGTATTGCAGCTGTCAATATACCTTTGAATATGTATCTACTTAAACAGCTTAAATGTTCGTCTTTGGTATGGTGTAAACAATCCATCCTATAACGTGACAGTAATTGATTTACAACTAGAGTTAAGCATAATAACATAAATATATCAATTGGTTTAAAATGTGAAAAATGACAAAGCGTGATATACACGAAAGGATTTTGCGTTATTTTTTGTCAAATGGTAGCTTCGAATATTTTTTTTTGTTTTTCTTTTTTTTATGTGGAATATTTATGCCATTATAATTATCAAAAGACATACAATTTTCTAGCAAAAACATGCACGCAATCTGTTACATTGTACATCATTTGAAGTTTAAAGTGCCATACAACCGTGTTCTATTTTTAAATGTTTGATATAAATTATTTAAAATGTTTTTTTTTCCAGAAAAAACACATAGAATATAAAGAAGTGAAACTCAAGATGCTGGAGCAGTATTGAATTCCGGTTGTAAACAATTAGTTGGTCCTTTATTTAAGGCAAGTGACCGATTGCCCAAACAGTACAAAACAGCACAAAACAGCACAATACAAAACAACATAAAAACATATAAGAATAAAGCTGGGGTCACCGCCTTGGAACGGTCGATGCAAAGCAGTGGGGGTTTAAACCGGTTTTAGAGCGCTCACACTTGGCCCAGCAATATTCATGATACATTAAAGTGTAAATAAAATTTAACCTCATAACATTGTAACTCAAATTAAACAATAATAAAAAGGAATTAAAACGCATTCAATGTAATTATCATATAATTACTCAATGGTAGGAAATATACCAGAGCAACAGAGTTACAACTTTTTAAGGAACGATGAAATGAATCTACGAACAAGTGTCAACTACATTCCTTCTTTATAGTAAACGATTTAATATTATAGAGTCATGAAGTTAATATTTCAGATCATCATCGCGCAAATACAGGAAGAAGCAGCAATAATGGGTGTAAACGATCCATATTACATAGCTTGGTTGTTTTTATGTGATTGCTAAAAAAATCAAACAAGAAACGCCTGTCAGAGAGAAAATATAATTAAAATTGAACGCTCTATGACGAGATTATACGATTTTTGTATGTGTTGAATTGTAATATATATTGATACAAATATGTTATGATAACACACAATATGCAAGAAAAATGATACATTTAATACGAATTTCATAAAATGCAGCAAATACAAATTAGCGCCCCGAGCCGATTGTCACGAAGATAATTCGTACATATTTTCCTAGAATAACCGATGCATTCGTCTTTTAGTAAGTGCTCGTGTGTCGTATGAATCGATATCGCTGCAGAAATTTCAAATGAACCGTTAAGCTAAATTTAGATTCACATCGTACATGCATGATATACATGCTGGCGAATTCGGCTGTACAGCCTTTTTCGATTTCAGAATAAAATATCTGGCTTATATAGCATTTTTCCAGATGTGTTCTTGTTAACTTTCATTTAAGTTTATATTGAAATATATTGTATAATTAGTTTTTTACACATTTTATATTAATTTATATATTTTTGAAGATCGTATATACCCGCTTTAAACTCAATGACCTATGCACGTTGATCCAAACAGTTAAAGTATGTGGTATGAAGAAATATAAAGGCGATGACGTCACAAAAATCAATGTAGAAATCATGAGATGTATAATTAAATAGACTGTGATGATTTAATGAATACAAATTATTGTATCTGCCATGACCAATTTAGACGTGTGTTATGCCTCCAGTATTCCTACGACAAACACGCACTTGCATTTCTAAATATAATATTGTATTGATATCTTGCATTAACGAAAACCTTCAAAACATGTATTACTGACAATTTCAAATACACATAAAGAAAGCTTCTTATTATAATTCTTGACTATTGTAGCTCTCACACAAGAAAGGAAACATAAACTGATTTCAAACATGTAGAAATCAGTAATGATATTGAGAATGCACGCAAACATACATGAATATCAGACGTTATTGTATTGCGATTAATTAATGAATCGGTATTCTCATATGTTTTATTCACGACAAGGGAAATATTGAATGTCAGAACAACGGCGGAGATACCAGAAACCCGATTAAGACAGTTATGCAATCGTTTCGTTTTGAATTGAAAAATGAACTGATATTATCTCCCACAAGAATTAATTTCAAATATCGATATTTAATTAATTTTTATTAAACGTTTGTTTCAGACGCTATTGATTTTCAAAGTTATTAAAAAAAACATTTGATCGTATTTCGCTGAATGAGATGTACGTAAATGAAAAAAAATGAAGTAACAGCCGGGCGTGATGAAATGGTTTTTATCGTTTAGTTTAAACATATTTATTTCAAACTATACATATTGTTATACATCGAATTAGATACAACATTTATATAGTTAACATGTTTGAATAGGATGGGAACGAAAGACAATGTCTTATATAGTTCTTCTCCTGATACAAATACAATTACATGTTGTTAGACGAACATAGCTGGTTTTTTATGATTACACAATAATATTGGCATGCACAAAATAAGAAAGAGAAACTCTGAGTATAAAGTTTCATTTGTTAAAAAGGAAAACAAAAATGTTATAGGTTAACATTTGAAGGGTGAAGGAAAAGGACTGACAGAGTTCGTGGGAAAGAATATAAGAAGTTTTAAAATACATGATTATGGCAAAAGAGGGAAAGAAGGTTTAGAGTCGTTCTGTAGCATATTACGAATCAAATCGATTGCTTTTTACAATATATTTGTGAACTGCATCAGCTATTTTAGTATTTGTTAAGAAGTCACGAGTGTTGTCTCCATATAGAATAGTCTCAATGCAGGGAACAGAATATACGGATATTGAGTTAAGAAATTCGTCGCGATTATGTGCATACTGAGTGCATTCGAGGAAATAATGTGACGTCGTTTTACGACGTCCGCATTGAAATAACGGGGATGTAATAATATTGCGTCTGAAAAGATGTTCATTCAAAGCACTACACTTTGTTCTTAGGCGCGTGTGTAACATTTGAGATCGTCTTTCGCCGTATGAAAATAGGGGATTTGCAATCGGTCGATCTGTGTTAATGAGCTTTTTGAAAGAATTGATCGATTCAGCGTTTTTGGCGTCATCGGGGAGATTATTCCAATCAGATACAGTGGACGGAAGAAACGAATTTGAATAAAGTGACGTTCGCGCTTGAATTGTTTGGAGATGTTACGAATTTCTTAATGAGTAATTGTTTTTTCGACCCAACTGTTGCGGGCAAAAGAGACTGTTAGAAGTTTGGAACATTGTTCGAGTTCATTTTGTACATTAATATTAGTTTATGTTTGTGTCTTCGTTGACTGAGAGTTTCCCATTCTTATTCATTATAAAGTTCTTCTAATGAGACTAGACGTGTACAACCGGATGTTATTCGCGCGGCTTCGATTTGGATTTTTTCTAGTTCATCTTTTTCATATTGCGTACAATTATCAAATACAGCGTCTGAGTACTCAAGGATCGGTCTTATAAACGATACATATATTTTCTCGAGAGCTTTTTTTATCAAGCATTATTTTTTATCGACGCATGATATGAACTCGTGTCCATGCCTTTTCCTTTACAAAGGATATATGTGCATGCCATGTACATTGGACATAAAAACACCTAAATGTTTATGGACATCAACAATAGGAATATCAACGTTTTGCATAGTCAATGGTGGATGAGTTGGTTTATTTATTTTGCATGAAATCAGCATTTATTCGGATTTTGATGGATTAAAGCATACCAACCATTATTCAGCCCAGCTGGAAATTGTATTAATGTCTGACTGCAATACGGCTGCAGTAACGTTAGGTGAATTTACGACCATGAAAAGACTGATGTCATCAGCGAACAAATTTATGTGTGCATTAATATCAGAAATGATGTCATTTATATACACTAAAAACATAAGTGGTCCTAGAATAGAGCCTTGAGGGACTCCGGCGAGAATTTCAATAGGGGTTGAGTGCGATTTTGGTAATATTACTGTCTGTTTACGATCAGTGAGATAATTTGACAAAAACGATAAAAGATTTCCTCGAATGCCTGCATGTTGTAATTTGCATAATAGACCTTTGTGCCATACTTTATCAAAAGCTTTACTGATATCCACGAATACAACTGTGACCTCAAGGCTATTGTCTAGGGCTCTGCAAAATGTATCATAGATATATGTTAGCTGATTGACAGTGGAGTAACCAGTCAAGAAACATGATTGAGTGAGAGCAAAAAATTCATTCGCACGAAGAAAATTAAAAATGTGTTTATGTAATATCCTCTCAAATACCTTCTTAGTAGTATTTAACAGTGATATTGGACGCTAATTAGACACTAGGGAAGGATCGCCTTTTTAAAAAATTGGGCACACATTTGCACTTTTCCAAGAAGAAGGCATTTTGCAAGTATTTAAACAAGAATTAAACAAATCACATAAGGGGTAACTTAATTGAAACATTGCCTCTTTGAGGATTCGGTTATCTATTCCATCGGTACCGGACGCTTTCCTACATTTAGACATTTAATTGTGTCAATAACCTCCTCCTCTGTTATACGTATAGACTGAATGCTGTTAGAGCTTACATGGTACATAGGTGGAAGATCATGGTTGCTTTCATCGACTGAACACTGACTTTCAAAGTACTTATTTAGAAAATCAGCTTTACTTGTATCCTCCACTACAAAAATATTGGTTTCATCATAAAGAGGCGGAATTGAGTTATTTGTGTTACTGGGAATAAATTTTCGAAGTGTTGTTCACCAGTCTTCAGCGCAGAGATAGGATGACTTGAGTTTTTGTGCAATACTGTTAAAATATTCAATTTTCGAATTACGTAAAAGTAGAACAACCTCATTCCTGACATGACGGAAATTTGGCCAAATAGTAATACTGTTTAATTGCTTTGCTTTTCGGTATAGACGTTTCCGTTTACGATTTTTTTTCTTTATGTTATTGTTTATCCATGGAAGATCCCGAGAACGGATACACACATTTATGTTAGGAATACATATACGTGCAATGTTCAACATTGTTTCAGTGATGTTTTCCGCGTAGATATCAACATCTTCGCATTTAACTAGATTCCAATTGGTATCTGACATTAATTGTCGAAGTTTAGAATAATCCCCAATGTCGTAACGCCAGATATGACGATAAAACGTTTTACATCTTGGTTTCGTAAATTTTAATGTCACAAAAACAGGGCAGTGGTACCGAACAGTTTGATCTAAAAAGGGTTCGCCTGTTCCAGAAAGAAGTACGGTATTCCGATTGCTTACAAAGATAAGGTAAATTATGGAAGATGAATGTTCAGTATAGTGTGTTGGCTCGTTTATAAGTTGCGTAAGGTCATGCTGTTGACATAATTCATTAATTGTTCGTGCAGTCGATTCAGCGAGAGCATTAATATTAAAATCACCTATTATAATAATATCATTTATTCGTGTTTCTCTGGTTAGCGCAATGGAATCTTCTATGGAATGCATATATGATCTATCCGCACTTGGTTGTCTATAAAATACGCCAAAGAGAATAGATTTATTTCTTGAGGGAAACACTTCAATCCAAATACATTCTACGTTATTTAATTCAAGATCATGTCTGCGTTTGAAAGCAATACTTTCATTACCGTTAATAACAACGCCACCATGTGAATCGAATGGTCGATCTTTACGAATTGGTTGGTGGAAGCCATTAAAGAGGAGATCAGTAGATGAAATTGAACTATTTAACCATGTTTCTGTAAAAACCAATTATATCAAATTCACGTAGACCTGTGTAAAGAACATCTAATTTTTTCATAAGACTTTGAATGTTATAATGAACAAAACGTAAGTGTTTTGTTGCTGAGTCATTGGAAGTGGATAAAGAACTGTTTGCATCATCTGTATAAAGTGATGCATTAGACAAAGAGGGCTCTGGGTTCGGATGTACATCACCTGATCGTAATAGAACTAAAAAGAACCAACAGCATACTAAAACAACCAAGAAGCGTTTTAGTAGATTCTTGAGAAAAAGAATATCAGTATGTATATTTTTTCCTATCAGGACGCGTTTACATGCGTGTTCAATACTCATTGACATATTCATAGACTGGTGTCCACTTATTTGTAGTGAGTAGAGGCTGATAATGTGGAATGGAAAAAAAGCTCATGATCTATATGCAATCATGGTAGCGTTGTCTGGTCTCTGTTTAATGTACAACATAATGATAGGCTCCAATGAAGACGAGATGAGCAAGAAACGCTGACATGATGCGTTTGTTGCATTTGATCATGACGACAAATTGCGACAAGGCTGAGTTTACAATTTGATTACGACATTTGCTACAGAACTGCTTCAAAAAGGAGCAAAATGGGGAGCTTATAGGAGTGAAGAGAAGAAAACGGATAGAGTAAAGAAAACAAGCATAATAAAGATATAATAATCAGATGGTTACGCATCGCCATACTGGGGATATTTGAATCGTTAACACATAACAGATCACATCAAGCAGGAAGGTAACTGAGTGTTGACACATAAATTAGAAAGTGAAAGGTGCTAGACAGATGTAGACCTAAAAGTATCCACGTGACCTGAAATACTATGTCGGCATCTCTAAAAAATATTGTCCGAATGTGTTATTAAACAGCCAATACCAGTATACGTGGTATCATCTAGTATACCATTGATACAAAGAAGCAACGGCATAAGGTGTTAACCATGGGAAAGATATGTTAAACTGGAATCAGCTATACACAATTTTCATAATATAACAGCATTGCATAAATATCTACAGAGGCATGTATTTACATATATTGTAACATAAGTACAAGTATGCAAGTCACAAGCATACACGCACGCACACACACACATACACATACACTGTGGGAAAGAGATGTTTAACTTGTATCAACTATACACAAATTGAGCAATATAACATCATAGTATAGTAACATTTATATAGAAAGACATGTATTCTCATACATTATTACATAAGTACAAAGTTATATACATGCACGCACGCACGGAAGCGCACGCACGCACACACATATACATACATACAAATATACACAATTTGCAAAATATGGTATAATTATATAGATTGGCATGTATTCAAATACATTATTACATAAGTACAAAGATGCAAGTCATATACATGCACGCACGCACGGAAGCGCACGCACGCACACACATGCACCTATACATACATACATGCATGCATGCATACAACATTGAACATCTGATTTACTTAACATCTTCATGCTTCAGTCAAAAGCGAAAAAAAGCACATAAAAACGCCAACTAAAGCATTAATTTATCAATGTGTAAAGTAAAAGATGTTTAACTTTTTTAAATATAGACCACTGTGATTAAGAACTTAGGTCTGCTTATCAAGCAGCTGCTTTCTTACATACATTTGATTTCTTGAAGGTTCTTAAAAGTGGCAGTTTCAGGTTCTAGAAAAGTAGTGAGTATAACATTAAACTGACATGTTTTTTTCTTAGCACACGCTTATCGATTAAATACGCTGCAAGCTTTTATTTAAGGGATAAAAAAATATATATGTACATGTATTTTACAGTGGTAGCATGATATATTTGCTATGGAAGGTATATAAGGCAAGTATTAGTGTTATTACTGGAGAAGCATTTATCGGGGAAGTCATAAACACATAGATACATGTGTACATGTTCATAATTCTAACATAAGGCATAATCTTCAAGGAATAATATATGTATTAAAAACAATTGCAGTAGCAAGAAGAGCATTTAATGGCATGCTAAGGTAAAGATAAGTGTTTGAATCTATTAAGGTCAATATTTCTTAAAAAGACTACGTATTTAGTGGTCGCACTTAATCAATGGACCGTTAGAGGTCAACCTAAGTTGTTCTTAACATATCTTACAGAAAGATCGTGCTTGACCAGTGAACAGTGAACCGTGAAAGTTCACCGTAGAGAGTACCCCAGATATGTCATACCATGTAGACAAATGAAAACAAACGACCGCAAAAATCTATGTTACAGTTAGGTTAATGTAAGGAAAAACTTTATCCGTGTAAATATATTTAATGTTTTTAGGATAAGAGCTAAAATAAGAGGGAGCATTTATACTAGTTATAATATAGTATATAGTACATCATATTGGCTTAACTCGCTTAATTGTTACTCTGCTAATAGCCAAACGAAAATTTTAAAACTAGGCTAAAACTGATATGAACACGAGTATTTCTCGTATTAAATAAGTAGATGATCCGTTTTGCTATTGTTGATACAATAAGACAGACAAGACAATCAGTACCTGATAAAACTGTTCAACCAATCGATGCAGTCGTGTAGAACGAAACAATGTGGGTCAATCGCGTAAAGTTTGTTCAAGCATATCAAGTGTCCACAGGTATATATTGTATGTAAACATGTACGCACGTGACATCTGTGGCTATAGAAAGCTTTTACACTGCGCACAAAAGATAGAGGCGTATACGTTTTTTTCCCGAACACTTATTTATACGCCTCAAGATCAGAAAGGGTATTAAGTCTATGGGTCGAGGAAATACCTTGTCGTGTAGCCTTGATAAGAAATGTCCCATCCGCTGTCCTGGCACTGTTGATGTGTTTGGAGCGAACTAGCATTCGAGCGTTAAAAAGAAGCTGTGCACGTTCCTTTGTTAAGTCCTCGTTGACATAGACTTTGGCTAGGACAAGGCAGTGTTTAAGTTCACGGCTTTCGTGGTACAATTTTTGTCGGGCTCTGTAACTGACAAATTTAACTAGGATGGGCCGACATCTTCCCTTAGCGGCTTTACCAGATCGGTGAGTGCGGTCAATCTCGTCCAGGCTGACATTTGCACCCACGTCTTTGCACAAATGCAAGACGAGTTTGTCTGTGTCTTCCCTACCACCCGGTTCCGATTCCGGGACACCTGAAATTCTAACCACTATTTCGGCGGTTATATTGTTCGGCGTTATCACGCGCAGCAAAGCATATTATGCAGTGTGAAGAATAATTTCGAACATGAAATGTGACAATAACTTGTACTTTCGGTTTGACGCAAAGCAATACATTCCATCATTTTGGGCTAAATCTTTGTGTCAGTTTTTCGAGTGGTGGACTGTTCTTAAGGGGACCGTGGGTTCGAGTCTCATTATAGGTCGTAGGAAAGCAACCAACACTTATATAAATACAACGGTATTACTTACCGGCGAAGTTAACATGTAATAACAAATATTTGCAACTTATAAGCGATAAGTATATAAGTTACTATTACATGTTGACGTAATGGTCTATGTATATATAATGCAATTAAACAAATGTAATTCACATTATCTGTTGTTTTACACAGAAAAATAAAGTAAAATGTAACATTGGCATAACGTTTTTTGTTCTATAATTAAATATGAAAAAAGTATTAACATTTTTACAACATATACATACTTATGTTTAAGCTTTATTAAGACAATAATTATATTTGTTTTAAATGAAGGTTTCTGTTTTATAAAAACACACAGTATATATTAAATCCGCACACTTTTAACATACGAACAGTACGTACATGTTGTTTTAGTGAAAATCGTTTTAAACAAAGCTTCACACACTTTAAAATGGATTCATATGTTATAGTCTCGTTAAGATTTAATTAGGTTTTATACAATGTCAATGGTATTTTCCGCATTCAAGATTAAGTCATTGCGAATAACATACGGCGCCGACGAATGGATGGAATCTTGCGAGTGTCGGTAAGAGACAGACGCGTACATCATAATAATACATTACTGTAACATCAAAATAAAACAATGACCAAACGTATTGCTTGTTAAAATAAAATTCTAACGGACGCTTACAATAATGTTTTCTTGATAAATGTGTCTGGAGTTACAGTATTTCAATATTCCAATATTAGATGCAACCAACGCATACAATATGAAGACTAATTGAAACCATGTTGGCGTGTGTTCTATAATCATATTATATCACATTTTATACTGACACTACTCGTACATAATGTATTTGATATATATGATCTGCAAGTTTTTCATAAATAAGATAAAATTTTCAGCGATTTCTTGGAAAGGTAAAATAAAGTGGTGTATGCAATGACAGATATAAACAAATCTTAATGGCATGGTTTTGTATGGAAAATCGCCTTGATAAATATTGAGAAGAAAAGTCAAGACAGGAATAACATGAATCCAAATATTCGGAGAATTTATATGAAAATATGTGAAAACTCCTAAAACAGAGAAACATAAAAGCATATTAATTTACTTCAATTTTAAGTTAGATCTCGAACATAGAGTTTTGTTGAAAGCATGAAATTATATTTTTTCCAAATACGTGTTATAGTGAGCGGAATTTTGCAGTTAAGCATAGGCAAGATTTAAAAAAAATCTTTATTCAGAAAATAAAAAATATTTCATACAGTCAGTAAATCTTGTCACATTCATGTTTCGCCACATTGGTGCCTTTTGATTTCAATGTCACATGGTACCTTTTTGCACCAGACAGACAGACAGACAGTTTATTCAGACTTATACATAAGTGCATCGTCTTCATACACAAATATATACATTGATTTCTGTCACGTAAATAGGTTAACAATATTACATTACATAACATAACATAAATGGTCATTTAAGAATACAAATATAAATAAACACAATAAATTACAAGAATACGTAAATTCCATCAAAGCGGTAATGAAATAACACTATCAATTGCAAAAATACGTACATTCGCATACGCAAGGATACGTATATTTCATCAAAGCGGTAATGGATTTTTTAAACTTAACATAGCATAAATGGTCATTTGCGAATACAAAAATAAAGAAATCAATTGCAAGAATACGTAAATCCCATCAAAGCGGTAATGAATTTGTTTAAACAACATTATTTAGAATTGTATTTCTTAAAGCAAGAGCTTCCTTCAAATATATACATACATTTGAAATAACTGATTTGTCACATGAAACTAATAACTGGTGGAATTTATATACGGATGGGTTTATATAAAATTTGCGGCTTATATATTTTTTCCTAAGATCAGTGTAACATCGGCATATACATATAAAATGGTATTCATCTTCTAAATCCAATTCATTACAACATAAACAATAACGTTCATTTCGTGGTATGTTATTTTGGGCGTATCTCCCAGTTTGGATTCTAAAAGGATGTGCAGAGACTCTTAATCTTACAAAACATAGTCGCAGTCGTCTAGGTAGTAAATCTAAATATGTTTCATATTCCAGACAGTTTTTAAAAACGTTATAATTATCTAAAACAGTACTATTATTAATTTTACCGTACCATTCTTGTTTAAAATTGTCAACAAGTCTACATTTGAACTCGCTAATAAAACTATTAACATGTACAACGTTTGGATTTTCAAAAACATAACCAAATCCAAAATTATTTAACATGTTCTTGACATTTGAGACCCAGTTTGTAAAACCTTTATTACAGTCGCTCAAGGCTTGTTTGTACACAGTGTTCATTATGATATTATCATTGTTCAGAACTTTAAACCAATATTTAATAATTTTAACAAACCTGTTTACATACAATGGGTATCTACCCAATTCTCCATAAACAGCAACATTACATGTATTTATTTTTACCTGAAGTAAGCGTTTGCAAAATTTTAAATGTATACGTTCTAAATCATCGGACTTCGTGAAACCCCATACTTCTGAAGCATAATTTAATATCGAACCCACAAAAGAGTCAAACAACTGGCAAAATATTTTCGGTTTTATGTCAAATTCGTTGCATTTAGACAATAATGTATTCATGGCCTTAAGGGCTTTACCAATCAAATGCTCATGGTTTAGTTTAAAACTTCCAGTATAATTCAACACTGTGCCTAGATAGTTAAAGTTATCAACAACTTCAATAGCATTACCATTATATACCCATTTTTCGTTTTCTTTTAATCCCCCTCTCTTCCGAAATACCATTATTTTCGTTTTTGCAGTGTTAACATTTAACCCCCAAGAATTGCAATATAAGTATAAAGTATCTAAATGAGTTTGAACTTCATCCGGGGACTTGCCTAAAATAGCCATGTCATCAGCAAATAATAATAAAATCAACACAATATCATCTATATTCAAACCAGAATTAATGCTATCTTGTAAGTAAAGTTCCAGGTCTTCAACAAATAAAGAAAACAAAATTGGCGACATTACCTCCCCTTGCCTCAGTCCAACAGCATAACTAAAATAATCTGAATAAGATGAGCATGATATGACACGTGACTTAACATTTGCATACATATCTTTTACTATTCTAAGCAATTTACCTTGTATACCAGACTTAAAAACATTTTCAACCATAATGCATTGCGATAAATACTATCAAAACATTTTAACATATCGACGTATATAACATACAAACGTTTGTTTTCATTTAAATAGTTTTGGACAATTGACATCAGTATAAAAATAGCATCAACAGTTGAATAACCTTTCCTAAATCCGAACTGCGCATCCGAAATAATAGTGTTTGCATTGCAAAATGTTTCAATACGTTTATTTAAAATAGTGGTAAATAATTTGGAAAAACAGCTTACTAATGTAATCCCTCTATAGTTATTGACATCATTAACTGCACCTTTTTTATGCAAAGGGATAATGACCCCTTCAGTCCATTTATCGGGGAAAAAGCCCGATACAAAAATACCGTTAAATACATCACATAAATGGGCAGACAAAATATCACTGCATTCAAGAAAATATTCATTTAAAATACAATCGCTACCCGATGATTTATTACGCTTTAAATGTTTTATTGCATTCTTAACTTCTTCAATTGATATAGGTACGTCAAGTTCAGGAAATGCAGAATTTTCTAAGTTAAAATCATTATTTAAACAAAAATCTTCTGCTTCAGTATTGCAAAAATCCGACATATTGCTACTAAGGTTTTCAAAAAACTTTGTAAATTCTTCTAAAGATATTTTATTTTTATTCACGTTAGTTTTCGATTTGAAAAATCGCCAGAATTCCCTTGGTTTGTGTTTTCTTAAATTTTCAATATCCGACATTATTTTC
Organism: Dreissena polymorpha; assembly: GCF_020536995.1. NCBI lineage: Eukaryota > Metazoa > Mollusca > Bivalvia > Myida > Dreissenidae > Dreissena > Dreissena polymorpha. The sequence continues at coordinate 38,529,616 of NC_068357.1, forward strand.
CTATAACAGCAGGCTTTCTTCTTACGAATTAAATCCTTATAATGCCTTTTACTTGTACATAGGTGTTCTCTATTTAGATCTGTTTTACAAGAGTTAAAAATACGTAGAGCTTCGTGATATAAATTTCGTGCAGTAATGCACTCGTTGTCAAACCATTCTGCGTTCCTTGTACAACTATCTACATTGAAACTAGGGTTTGTTTTATAAACACATGTTTTTGGAAAATAACGGATCAGCAATACTGCGAATAGTTTCAGTAAATCTATTCAGCACGTTTTTAATTGACGTTCTACATGAATAATCTACATTTTGTACAATGGTATTAAAAACAGGTAACAACGAAATAATTTGTGCGCGAAATTGCCCACGTAATGCATCGTCCCATTTATACTTGACATCAGTGAATGACTGGTAATCGGACGGGACATTATTACATAATAATGAAAAATGTAACGGGGCGTGATCGCTAAATTCGTTAAAATCATGCACGGTAAAATCAGATATACTAGAAAAGCTGTATTCGGTTGCCAACAAATAATCAATTACAGACGTACCGTTATTGGAATAAAAAGTTTGCTTACAGCTATTGCCAACTCTACCATTAGCAATTCGTAAACAAGTAGATTTACATAAATCCAGTAATTTTACTCCGTGACTATTTATTGAGCTATCAACTGAGGCCCTCACAGAGGTGTTATCTGGGCAGTAATCGGCGTCATCATAAACAGTATTAATTATATCGTGTACAATGTAATCGAATTTATTGCCAACTCTACTATTGAGATCACCAACAACAAAGATTTTACCGAATTCAGAAAAATAAGTTATATCGTTTTCTAAAATTTCAAACAAATCTACATTAAAAGTGTTATAAACTGGAGACTCATGCCCCCATACATATGTTGCGCACATATAAAAATCTTCTGATATATTAAAAAATAAGTGGTCAAGTTTCAACCAGATTATTGTATCGAAATGATTTTTTACAATTGTAATACCATCGGCTAATTCTTCTTTAATATATATAGCAATACCACCACTATTTCTGCGCGCTTTTTTGTGTTGAAACTTTCTGAAGAAGTTGAAAGACACATATCCATTTAAATTGACATCACTGGAACTATTAGCCCAAGATTCATACAAAAAACATACATCATGAGAACTTAAAATATTTACAAAATTGTGAGATGACTTCTTTACATCCGTAAGTCCGTTAACGTTCCACGACAGGATAGATATTTCACCACCGCCGTGCTCCTACGCGCGCACCGGGGTGCCGTCAATGTAAAGCGTGTCGTAGGCCAGGTAAGCCCGCTTACCCAGCCGCCTCGCCTATTTCATTTTCGGCACTAGTTGACGCCTTTTCATCATGACTTCAGGAGGGAATTGTTCGAACACCCGGAACGCCGTGCCATCAAGCTCCTTCCACCTTTTTCTCACCATTTCTCTGTCCTTAAAGAACGAAAACTTAGCAACAATGTTTCTTGTCTTGCCATGTGTCGGCGATCCTGGAGACCGGTGAACACGTTCGAATCTAATAGAGGTAGCTACTTCCTGTGAAAGCTTGAAGGCGCTCACCAAATGCTGGCGTAACTTGACCTCCGTCATCTCCGGCGTCTCCATAACTTTTCCGGTTGCCTCTGGTATTGACGTGAAGATAAGGTTGTTTCGCATAGACTGCGATTGAAGGTAGCTTACGTCCTCCCGAAGGGTATCACGCTCCTTTACTAGCACCTGGACCCTCTCTGCGAGCTCTGCAGCATGGATATCTGCCCCATCTACCTTATCTTCCAGGCGTGATACACGCTCCTCCACCTTTTTAGCCCTCTCCTCATGAACCACCCACAGCTGCTTCATCTCCTTCTCGAAACTTTCCATCCGCTTCTCGATCGAGTCCATCACACTCATCTTTGCCTCTAAACACTGTAAACGAGATGAGACGGACTTCAGAAGAACCATCACATCACGAATAGTGGGCTCCGCACTGCTGTCTGCCATGTTGTTATCGATACCACTTCCGGTTTCACTGATACCACTTGTACCACTGGTACTTCCACTACTTCCACTACCGCTAGAACTAACAAACACACTATTTTCTAAAGCGTCTACACCAAACAACACTGAGTTCACCTTATTTAGTATATCGCTAACTGACACGTCGCCTATATCAGAGTCCGAGGACGGGCCTCCTTGCTTACGCACCTTGACAGCATTCGGATCATTGTTATTGGCACTACTGTTTCTTTGTTTTCTTTTATTGCTTTTCGATCTTGGCATTGTCCAACATACTATTCCGATGTAAATCACATGTGCACATATAATCCAATTAATTTCCAATCAAAATGATAACCTAAAACACTGATTAATGCTAAAATTTATTAATTTTCTCTCCCGCTAAAAACCTGCGACCGCTCACACCTACATCACGTGACAACACCAAGGGGCTATATATAATGTACCCAATACGCAGTGTTTTTAGGTAGTCGTTAACTTAAAAATGTAATGATATGAAACTTGTGCAATTATAAGTACCCACTAACTAGACTTGAAATCCACATCCTACCATGGCAATGACAAACGTTTTGAATAAAAAAAACAAGTTGATTGTTACAGATTAAACAAAGTAGATTATGATGTTAGTCCCTATAAGTACCCTAGTTATCGTGTTTAGATTCGAGAGTTAAAATCAAATTTCTAAAGTACAACATATTATAAGTGATAAGACTTTTTTTAATGTGACACATATCGTGGTTCGTTTTCCTATATCGGGTTTAAATGAACGTTTGATTTCTTTCAACAGTTTGCCTTAAAACATGTACATATAGCAATTGGGTCGAATAAACTTATATTTATTTAATATTACACTAAAGTTTATATTTCAAACAAACACTAGTTTGAAATGTTCACTTTAAATGATATTTTGTTTTATTTTGTTCGTGTTCTTTATACCATTCCGCAGTGTCGAGCATGAACGTTTAATACATAAAATAGGCGATTTTGTAATAGAGACAAACATAACAGGTGCAACTTATTGAACGACAAACACCAAGAAAAGTTTAACCACAATTTATTCTCTTGAAAGGTTTGGCATTAAAATGTCAAGGTTGGGACGATTTGTAATAAAACACAGATTCCTCCGAGAACGGCTGGAAATAAATGTTCAAAATGGGAATCCCTGTGCCAAGCGGGAAGTGTGTTCACAAAAACAGTGCCGATAAACAGTTCTTTGTTCGCCAACACCAGAACATCTTATTGCGCAGGATCCCGTTTGTGGACCTGACCGACTGACTGTGATCCAAACGATGTGAAGTTCCAGCCATGATGATGTAGGCTTCCAAGGGGAATCGTCGAAAGCACCAACACTGAAACTTAACAAAATCTGGCAAGCATCGCGTTACAATAAGTAATTTAGTGGTAGGGAGGGTGGAAATTTTTTATATTTTCATAAATCAGTGACTTACTCGAATGATCGACCAGCACAAGAAAGACCGATCTAGAAAAAAACACGCGCTTTTAAATAGTGGACTAGCCCATATTATGCAATAGACCGGGTAGAATGGGTTATACCATAGCATTGCATTAACCAGGGGGTTTGGGAGTTTCGACGTGGAAAAAGGCTTTGCGTTGACTAAGACAGTTTATTCTTTAGCGATTAAACATTATTTATTAAAAATTGATCTAGTAACAGATATCTCATTAAGCTTATCATTTACTTTGCAGCTAGTACCGGCACATTTTTATTTAAGAGAGTACAAAATAAAGGATCGTGCATGCGTACAAAACACGAAGTGCATAATTAGCAACCAATTTAAATGTTTTACAAAATTTGTATAGAGTAATCCCGTTATATTTGTCAGTGCCATAACTTGTGTATCCTTTGCAAATAAGGCTTTTCGGTGACCCTTTCATCTGTGCTGTTTCGATGACCATGTGTGGGTACTATTAATCTCGTGTCTATATGCTGACCCTGAACTCATTGTTAAGTATATCGTCCTTCGATCCTTTTATCTAAATGACTTTTCATTTTATTGATCCCAATTATACCCCACCCTGGGTGTAAACGTATTTGTGTTCTTACTTGAAATAAATCTTAAATCAGGTCTTTGTTTCTGCAAATATCTCCCAAAAATGTATTATTAAATTCTCAAACTTCATCTTAACATTGCATATACATATTATTGAAATAGCCCCTTATTAATTTCCATCATAAGAATAAACTCATAAGAATAAACGATATGTTATAAGCTGTTACATGACAAAGTTATGTTAATTGTTTGCTTAATTCAACCAAGTGATAAAAACAACAACATAGACGCACTTCAGTTACAGTGTCTTTGGAACGAAATGCACAATTCAAATTGCATTTATATTAAATAAATAATAATATTTCAAAATGCATTTACCACGAAGCAACATGCAATTCTTCTTTAGCAACGAGCATGGAGGGTAGGACGTTCCCTTATAGTCAGAACATTTCACCTTCACTGGCTGTAGCATTTCTTTCTTACTTTAGAAGACATGTCAGACTAACTACGGAGGAATACGCTATTTTCTCTTTAAAGTATTTAGCTAAAAGTATTGATTATTGTGAAGGATAAACAGTCTGAACTTGTTTTTTAAAGGGGCCTTCTGTAAATTGACAAAATAAGAAAAAAATGTTTCAGATTCGCAAATGTTCGTAGTAGTTATGATATTTGTGAGGAAACAGTAATACTCAACATTAACCATGCTCTAAACTATCCATAATATGCATCTTTAGACGATTTAAAAACTTGAAAACTATAAAGCGTTGCAACTCGAAACGATTTAATTATTTAAAGAGTTGTGTCGTTGTCGTTATATGTTGTGATACTACGAACATTTCTTATGTATAGTATAAAATTCATCACTCATTGCATGGGCGCGGTTGGCCGAGTGGTCTAAGCGATAGGCTTTTACTCCAGGGGTCAGTGGTTCGAGCCCAGTTGAGGGTAAAAAAAATTCTTTCATTTTTTCTTGTTTTTTATTGGAAAATTTTTAATCCAAGTTTAACAATTATCAATATAAAGCATTTAATAACAAACTTCAATACGTGCCAAAATCTGTGGAAAGGCCCCTTTAACATAGGAATAACAAACATATTAATAAGCGCAGCAAGGCTCTAAATGACACGTGACAAGAAACTCTGTTAATCGCATCAGTGGTTGAGAAGAAACGATCATGTGAAGCCAAGTAGACTGACAAGCTGACAAAAGTTCTATTAATATACGTTGTCAATTAAAAAATTATCTGAAAGAACGTGCCTAAAACGCAAACTGGTGCGTTCAAACTAAACGAATGGAACAATATTTGTGTAAATATGTATATATTGCCAATTTACATAATATAAAGAAGTGAAACTCCAGCTGCTGGAGCAGTATTGAATTTTCATTAATAACAATTTGTTGGTCCTTTATTTAAGGCAAGTGACCGATTGCCCAAACAGTACAAAACAGCACAATACAGCACAATACAAACCAACATAAACACAAAATATGAATAAAGCTGGGGTCACCGCCTTGGAACGGTCAATGCAAAGCATTGGGGGTTTAAACCTGGTTATAGAGCGCTCAACCTCACACTTGGCCCAGCAATATTCATAATACATTAAAGTGTAAATAAAATTTAACGTCATAGCATTGTAACTCAAATTAAACAATAATAAAAGGGAATTAAAACGCATTCAATTTAATTACTATTTAATTACTCAATTGCATTGAAGATACAAGAGTAACAGAATTACAACTTTTTGACGAACGATCAAATAAAACTATTAACAATTGTCAACTACATTCCTTCTTTATAGAAAAGATTTGAGAATATAGAATCATAGAGTTAATATCTCAGATAATCATCGCGCAAATACAGGAAGAAGCAGTAATAATGGGTGTAAAAATTCCATATTACATAGCTTGGTTGTTTATGTGACTGCTAAACAAATTAAAAATAATTAAATCAAACAAGAAACGCCTATCAGAAAGAAAATATAAATAAAATGGAACGTTATAAACCCAATGACCTATGCATGTAGATTACAAGCCACATACAACTGTACGTAGGGAGGGAATTTTTAAAGTGTGTGCTAGAGACATACGTGCCTCTCACATTATAACTCTACTGTTATATCAGAAAAAAAAATCTTATAAATAAATTAAAGAAAACTATATATAGAGGGAGAACAATATATGGATAATATATAGTAAATATAAATATATACATATATTATTATTTTATTGGATGCGAACAATTTATACAGTATGAATACTTATTGAAAGACTATTGACATAATGCAATTCAAGACACAAGAGAAAATATTGTAATAGGTAGTCTTTTATAAGAAAACTATACTTTTTGTAATTTGATTGTTTTGATATAACAGTAGAGTTATGTTACATATAGGATCTGGCACGAGTTGTCATATCATACCATATTTTATTAAACAAGTTCAGGAATTTTGTTAGTAAGCTAGCCTTTGGCGAGCTTATTAACGAATTTCCTGGACGAGTTTAATAAAATATGGTATGGTATGGCAACGAGTGTCAGATCTTTTTTATCACATGCTTTTAAATGAGCAAATTAAATAAATATTAACGCAAACATAATGTTAAATCCCGAATGTTGTTTACATTTCGTGACGTCATTTGACGTTGCAACGTCATTTCAGCAAAATAACAAAATGCAATTGTAAAAACACTCTTTAATTCTAATATTTCGCCCAAACGGGCTTTATCAAAGTTTACAAATACGAATTCACTACATAGTTATAACTGTCGTATACACCAATTGATTGGTGTATACGACAGTTATAACTATGTAGTGAATTCGTATTTGTAAACTTTGATAAAGCCCGTTTGGGCGAAATATTAGAATTAAAGAGTGTTTTTACTATGAAATATGTATATCTTTATCCCTACTGGATATAAAACTGAGTAAAATGCAATTGGTCAATAAACGAAAACTAAGCCAATGAAAACGTTTAAAAATGTTGTATTACACATGTGTAATAAAAAAATATGTAATGGTTATATAACATGGGAAACAGGCTACGGCATGTGATAAAAATACGTACCTTTGTATGTGGCTTATGTAAATTCGTAATGCCTTATTCTTGAATTGGGAAATAAATTTATAATGTCTTAAACCTCAAGACATATCAACGAAACTATCCAACATAAAGAACATTTAAAACGTATTAAGCGTTTTTAGAAAGTATTTGTTCACTAAAAGCATGTCCGTTCACTTTTTACTATTCTAATGTTGTGAAGTATGCGACTATAATAGATGCTTTGTGTTCTTATTTGACGAAAACCTTAATTTAAAATATGTTTTGTTTCTGCTTAAACATAAGTAAGTTTATGTTATATTCATGTACAAGCTATTTACACATTCAATAACTAAACGTAAATATTCGATACAAAACAACATTTATCCTTGTGTATGTTTAAAACAACATATAGTTTGCGTCACAATCCGTCATAATTGCATTCTTTACAAACACAGTTGCTTTACTATGTAATTGTCACATTTATAAGAGCAGCTTATCGCATCGCAAACAATTGTGAGTAGTATTACTAGTATTACTATCAGAACTTATCAAGGGATTGCACACGTCTTATAAGGCTACGACATTTACAATTTTTTACACTCATCGAAATCTTCACAATCAATGTGATTACACACCTCATGACGTCTATATTTTTTTGTTTAATGACGATTTTAATAATTGATATTTAACATGTAGAAATATAACAGTTCGAAAACAGACGTTTAACTACACTAATATAAAAGGAAAACGTTCGTGTGCATGCATGTTCTAGAAAATTGTCTTCATCTCGATATAATATTTCGCATTAATAAACTCAATTTTTCGATAAAACATCAACTCAAGGCATAATGAAATATATCCGTTTCTCTTATTTAGCTTAACTAGGGTTGTTATAATTTACTATCACGTTCACGGACACGTGTTATACATATCATGCGAGAGACAAACATAAATACTGCATAAATAGCTACACAGTGCTATGGCACGACACATGCATATTGACGTCATATAGTGTTCGCATTTACGAATAAATGATGTATGTATTAAAACTCTTTATACGACTATGAATAATTTATACAAACTTTAGAAATGTTGTTTTTTTAGGGGGGGGGGGGTACATAAAATAATCGCATGACATTAGTATTATAATCTAGTATTATGATACATAACTAATTGCGAGTACAAGTGTGTACGACAAAGTTATGGTCAGTCTGCAATATGCAAGATCGAGTGTTTATAACACTCGTGTCATACATAACTGCAGAAACGATGATCGAAGCCATAGGCAATGCATTTATCATCAACTGCAAGTTTAATCCGTTTAAACAATCCCGATTAAGTGCTTGCTTAAGTATTATTACAGCAAGTTTAATTGTTGTCTGCAACATCAATGAAACGCAGGTACTAGTTGTTCAGGGTCGATGGAGAATGTATATACGTCGAGATTTTTGTTAAACTTTGTATTGCGAAAAGGATCCATGGGGTCCAAATTGTTGTTGTTCTATATTCTTAGTTGCAATATACCACTGAATGAAGTATACTGAACAACAAATGGAACTATTTCTAAAACAAAATAGTTGATAAGATAGTAATTATTCATGTACTGCCCACTTGCTCTAAATATCCCAGTCAAAGTGCAAAGTTATTTATAGATACTGTCAACAATACTAATGTTGTTCTCCGCACAAGAAAACAAATGACTGAAGAGCATCTTATTCCTGAAAAGAGGTTATGGTCTTATATTCTGCACTTTTCCTTATGGCTATCTTTCATTACATTAATAGTATTAATCACGTCAATACTTCACGAGTCATGCTCCGCAAAGAAAGTGGTTACACCTGTCGGAGGGAAGCCTATGAATACGTGATGACGAAAGTAAGGGCGATGCGATTTCCAAAAAAAAAACTTCGGGGCCATACAAAAGTCTCCTATCTGGGTATAGAATAACATCCATATCCAATGAGCTCCATAGTGACCAATTAAAAAAATTGTGCAATAATGTCTATATTGAAACAGAGATATTGTAAATAATTAAGACAGTTATGTGTATGCATCAATTATGCTAACACAATAAACATAACGCGCTGCTCGAGTCGCTATGGACTCTTCGAATAAATGATATAATTTGACCATCCATATTTCCAATTTCAAGATACTAATGTTATTATTTAAACTTTATTGTCTTTGCAATGTTATTTGGTGGGTTGATGGGACTTATTTTCCTGGACAATTATCAACATATCAACGAATATAGTAATCGTTATAAGCGTTATTATTTTGGTATCTAAGTGGATAAAAGATTTTTAAAACGCCATGTTATCATTTTTAGTATATTTTGATTCACAAACGTTTCGTCTTGTCGGTTATATATCGATCAATAACGTTTAAATTTTAAAAGAACTATGTATAATTTCTTTGTATAAAAATCGATTAATTATTTAACCGCATTTGAAACAAGCAAACCGTTACAGATGCCATTTGTGAAATTGTTTACAATTTCAAAGAAAGCATTGAACTGCAAGTGTTGCAGCTAGAAAGACAACCCATGACGGAATGTTGGTTTAATATCCCCAAAGGCGGACTAAACACCTTGAATTAATGATCTTTCTAATTGATTCCAACACATTGTAAACCAGATGCTGGTAAGTAAAATACTAGGGACCGAAATAGTGTAGTGAATGTTTCGAGTGCTATTCGGTCGCAACATTCTGATAAAAAAGGAACACGAGCTGAACTTTTATTTCATTAAAGCTCATTTTGTGTCAATCTATTTTCATAGATGCGATTTAAAAAGAAAGATTATATTTTAAAAAGGTCATTTCTACAAAAACAAACGTATTAGTGTCCTCTTAGTACATATGTAATAACACAAACAACAACAAAGCCATGCACGGCGATACTTCATCCACATGTCTTTGCTCAGCCCCAAGCAAACAAACGAGACAAATAGAAACCCTTCAACCTCACAGAGACTTGAGACTTGAGAGAAATCATCTTAGTACAGTGTATTTGACATAAAGTCTCCACATATGGTCAAATTTGCTTAACACAATGTGTTGCAAACGTATATTCCACGCATGGATGTTTATATTTTATTGTAAATGCAAATGATATAATTGTTAATTGTCCACACAAATCAGAAACAGAGTCTTGCACATGTATTGTGTTTGGTGGCCAGATATATAATATAGTGCGATTTACAATGTGACGTAGTTATTAATCATTAATAAACACACATATTTATCTATGCGATGAACACGTTAAACGAGATTCGTGAAGAAATGTTTGAGGTGTGTATGTATAAACACATATTTATGATATATACCATTTTATATATAATAAACGTCCAATAAAAGTAGAATCCCAAGATAATTTATGGATATTGCTTTAAAACAACGACATACAATAAAAAATGGTTTAAACGTAAGAAATTATTTTTCGACAAAAATTGCAATTCATACAAACAAACAAAATAAACACCAATTCAGCTTCAATCTATAAACGACTCATAAAATGTAAGGCAATGAAAACCGTTCTCAATCGTTGTTGCATTTTAAACAAACAAACCGCTTTCATCATTCCATAATTATAATTGCTGTGTATAACCATGCTTCTACTATTATCAAAACGCATAATAATTAGCTGAGGATTCTGAAGAGATTGTATGACATATGATATATAAAATTATATTAAGATCAATTAACTTTAATTAGCTTCGTAGAAGACAATAACTGGCAAAATGATTATTTTGTTATGAATAAAACATGGGTTTGACATAAAACAGCATTAAATTGTCCAACTAATTTCAAATAATATAAGATAGTGTTTATAATGCATAAATATGTATTAACTAGTGCATAGTACTATTTAATATAACATATCTTTATTGATTCAATATTGCTGTTCGGTTCAATTATGTACATGCTGCTATGTGTAACCTCAGTACAACTGTTCATTGTCATACATGTCATGCGTTAACAACATACTTTTTGAATGCCTTGAGAACTTCTGTACACACTTTATTGGTACTTACCAACGTACATTAAAGTGTATCAGACTTGTGATAAGTATTATTATTGTAATGATTGTTAAACTGCAAGCAAATTGTATTGAACCAATTGTCAGGCAGTGTTTTACAATACTAATTGACTAGACAAGATAAGTGTAACAAACATACACAAGTGGATTAAACTAAGGTCAGCGCCTTTGAATAGTCTATGAAAGCACGATGTTTAAACCGGTGTTGAGGCGTTTTCATTGTCACAATACATCTTGAAAAAGTAAGAGTTAATTCAAATAATCATTAAAGCATACCTTATAAAAAAAACTTTTTAAATGAAAAGAGACACACATCTGTCTAGCATAATACGAATAATGTGTTTCCAAACATGTTTCGAAAGACGAACAAAAACATAAGTACAAAGTTGAATTTCAATCTGATATAATGAAATGTTTGATATGCAATCAATATTCTCATATTGAAGACTATATGGAAATCTAAAATAAATTGTGCAGTTTTGAGGTCAATTATTTTATATACATTTTATCAGGATATTTTCACTAGAAAGTTTGGCACAGGTCAAACCAATAAAGCAGCTAAAACGATTAAATTAGCCATATAGGGTTAGTTACTGAACATCTGCAAAAGTGGGTAACAACAATATATAAAGTATCAAATAATAAATTGAACAATTAAACGATCACTAAAACTGTGCCGGTTTTCAACAAATTCCTAAACACTTCGAAAAGAATGTGCTAATATATAAAAGGTTTCCCTATATCCATGTTGTCTTACAATCAGACCTGGAAGAGTGATTAGTGTTTAATAGAAATGTCATATTTTTCGTTAATTTGTATACACACTGGTTTAAGAAGCGCTTGAAGTTTACACTGTGTGTTTCGATAAGTCGATTATTGTCAGGGCGGCAAACCATTTCCCATTGTAATACAATTATTTAAAAAAAAGAAAACAGTTATATAATTTGTTCTATTTAAAAGTGTATTCATATCATTTTATTTGTTAAATGAATCACTTTGCAAACTGTTTGCCAGTCGAACATTGAACTCTGCTTAGAATTGCATTCTGTTATGTGTCCTTAAGGCGAATACATATCCATGAAACTTACAGGTGTGTTATTGGTTTGCAAGCAGCTCTATGGTGTGTGTTTTATTTAGAATGGTGAAGATGGTATGGATGTAAACTATAAGATGCGAAAGGCAATTCTCTCAATTGAATGCCCGTGCCGTTTGTATCATAACATAATTCAACTGTTATGATAAATACAATTACAACCTTGATACAATGCCCGAACCGAGCTTGATGACTTGGATAGAAACATATAATGTTCAAACATGTTTATATGCTGGATGGCTAGGTGATTGTTTTAAATAACATACCGGAAACTGTTTGTATTTTTCAGTAATTGCATCAGCCTATTAACGAATAGCATACATGATATTGGCTATAATAAGGCGCCTAGATAGCTTATGGAGTTGATACAAAATATGTATAACGTGTATTTACGTAGAAAAACATGATGGCAATATTACCATTGATGTGGCATCGGAAGAGGGGACATTGTTTGTTTCCAGAATCCAGAAACAAATTAAAGCGATCCACCACAAACCGAATGCACTTTTTTTATAACTAGCAAAATTTATCCTGCCTTGACCTATTGAAATAATTATACATTTATGGAAATGTTGTTATTTCTGTATTGATTATTATTAACGTCCACGTCAACGACGTAATTCATAGTTATTTAAGAACATAAATGATGAAAATTCAGTGATCCCAAACATGCGTAAATATCAGTCTAATTGAGTTAGCAAGATTGTACTTAGTAGTTGACGTGACATAACATGCAAGAAATGTCCGTAGGGACAAATAATTAACTCAATGTTGCGGAACCTTTTGTATAACAGACGTATTACTAGATAACTAGTCAGATTGAGGTTTTGTAATGGCAACTCGATGACAGATTGTCAATTACGCTTGAAAAGTTTGCTCACTTCCATTGTTTGGCGTGGTTAAATTTCATTTATAGAAATGTTTATTTTTACTACTGCGGCCACACACAAAAGTGTAACAGGGACACTTTCATTACATGAACAATAATACATATCATAGGCGGATCCAATAACACATATCATAGGCGGATCCAGGGGGGGGGGGGCGGACGCGGCGTACGCCCCACCCCCTAAAATCGCCAAATTCAAGTCACTTCATTTGATGTTTCACACTTAACTAGATCTAAATTACCTTTTTAAACTTGTAAAAGCCTTCAAAATCACTAAAATCGTGGAGCTTCCGGGGGGGGGGGGGCTTTGCCCCCCTGGACCCCCAAAATCTATAAACTATGCACTTTTTTGGCATTATAAGGTACTTTGATAAAAGTATATAAGGCGTGACATGCTCGATAAGTGGTTGTCAAAGCCTTCAACATCATTAAAATCGTGAAGCTTCCGGGGGGCGGGGACCTCCTACACGATAAACCTGGAGCCGCCCCTGCATATTTTCAAAAGAGTTCATGAAAAAAAGAAATATTTTATAAGAACAGTTAATATATTCCCCAATGAAAACTATTTTTCAAGTTAAAATAAGTAATCAATATTTGGTTTGGGCCTTTAAGGCGTATTTTAACTTACTCCTTAAAATCGTTTGACACCGACGCAGCTTTTGGGGGAAATTTAAGATGTTCTTGAATGTTTTCTATTTAATTGGAAACAAATATTTGCATTAATGTCAATACGATGTTTATGATAAATCAAATTTAGTGCGTAAAACATGTTTCTGACAAAACTGAACGAAGCATGCCTTCGAATTATTGTGTGTAAATGTGTTTGACTTTAAATGAGAACATATACACTGCATCCGAACATGTACGTATGCTAATGAAGATATGTTAACTTCGTAATCACACAGTATGAAGTGTTGTTAATTAATGGAAATATGCACTGGCCTGGCATGTTATTTCCCAAGCTACCAACTCAATGTCAACCTTAAAAACACACCATTGTACGCTTGTAACAGAACAGAACAGAACAGATGAAATTTTATTTAGACGTATACATAAGTACATCGTCTTAATACATACAATATAGAGGTATGTCACGTTTTCAATACATTTTAGTTCAAAACAAATGAAAAAGAATAATTCATGAAGAAAAGGCATATAGTAAACTTTCTAAATATATCATGACACAAAAATGTGTAAGTGATACCGGTTATATGGTTTTATTGATCAATGAATTGCGAATTTCTTTTATATATTTACACAACTTCACAAGTTCGTTTTTTTTCGGATGAAATCAGAAACTGGTGATACTTTAACACAGATGAATTAAGGTATTTTTGTCGTAAAACACCATAACATGGACATATAAATACGAAGTGAAACTCATTAACAATATATCTACTATTGCAACATAAACAGTATCTTGCATTCCGAGGAATATTGTTTTGGGCATACCTCCCTGTTTTGATTATCAATGGGTGTACAGAAATTCTTAACTTAACAAAGTAAATACGCAAATTCCATGGTAACAAATCCTAATAAGATTCGTATATTATTGCAGGTTTAAAAATTCTATACACGTCTAATACAGGACTGTTACTTAATATACCATACCATTCCTGTTTGAATGTATCTATAAGTCTACATTATTTCTAAACTGGTATATAATAGAAGTACCACACATAGAGTTATGGTTATTAAAAAAACATATCCATAACTATAATCGGTTAACAACTGTTAAATATGTGAGACCCAATTGATGTATCCTTTATGACACTCTTCAACATTCATAGTATACACATTATGGAGAATATATATAATATATGGAGAATAATTTTAACACTGTTCCAATTATAGATGTTATTTGTCCTCACTCGTGCCTCATGCATTATGCAATGGTTATTTCTAATTATTTTACCTTTTATATTGTAGACCTGAACGCAATTAAGCAAGATGGTTTTAGTTGTTGTATGAATAGACAAATAACTACTTGAACGACGGAAATTTAAAACATGACTAGCATACATATATATGATCGATAGACTAGCTGCAATTTTAATCACGACAATATCCTTAAAGGGGCCTTTTCACAGATTTTGGCATTTTTTAACTTATTCATTAAATGCTTTATATCGATAAATGTAAACATTGGATCGTAAAAGCTCCAGTAAAAAATCAAGAATAAAATTAAAAAAAGGAAAAGAACATTGCCCGGACTAGGTTACGAACCAGTGACCCCTGGAGTCCTGCCAGAGTTCTGAAGTAAAAACGCTTTAGCCTACTGAGCTATTCCGCCGAGTACATATACTTGAAGTATTTTATACCTTATATAAGCAATCTTCGTAGTTTCACAAAATTTAACGACAAAAACAGAACTCTCAAAATTATTCAATCGTTTCGCGTTGCAACGCTTTATAATTTTTAGGTTTTAAAATCGTCAAAAGATGCATATAATGGCTATATTAGACCATGGTAAATGTTCAGTATTACTGTTTCCTCACAAATATCATAACTAAAACGAAAATTTGCGAATCTGAAACAACTTTTTTCAATTTTGTCAATTTACCAAAGCGTGAAAAGATCCCTTTAAATTAATTCAGACGAAAGCTTGTCAATGGCCTCTGTGGTTTGGGAATGCACAGCATGTATGCAAGACACTGTTGAAATAATGTTTCAAACTAGACGTCGATCCAAAATCAAAAATAAAACGCGTTTCGGTTTTTTACAATGAAAGACATTCTTAACTGCATTTATCAACTCGAATATGATATCTGACTTTAATATTATATCATAATGGCCTAAACATTCGTTCTAATGAACCTAAATAAAACCATTTTCAATAAGGCGCTGACGGCTCCTAACACAGCCGATGTTTGCACCTATAAAAGTTTCCTTTAAAATAATATTTTTGACAATGTTTACAACCAAATTTTACTTGTATTTGGTTAAGTATTAAAATATTTGATGTAAATATTAATTAACAAAATATCTTAATTTCTAAATATTTTATGTTAGCTTTCATCTTTTTTAAACCATTATAGCGTTTTAATGTATCAATTATTATTTGATTGACCAATAGAACGATATCCTTAAATTAATTCAGACGAAAGCTTGTCAATGGCCTCTG
Organism: Dreissena polymorpha; assembly: GCF_020536995.1. NCBI lineage: Eukaryota > Metazoa > Mollusca > Bivalvia > Myida > Dreissenidae > Dreissena > Dreissena polymorpha. Next base: position 38,545,823 of record NC_068357.1, read on the forward strand.
TGGTTTGGGAATGCACAGCATGTATGCAAGACACTGTTGAAATAATGTTTCAAACTAGACGTCGATCAAAAATCAAAAATAAAACGCGTTTCGGTTTTTTACAATGAAAGACATTCTTAACTGCATTTATCAACTCGAATATGATATCTGAATTTAATATTATATCATAATGGCCTAAACATTCGTTCTTATTAACCTAAATAAAACCATTTTCAATAAGGCGCTGACGGCTCCTAAAAAAGCCGATGTTTGCACCGATATAAGTTTCCTTTGAAATGATATTTTTGACAATGTTTACAACCAAATTTTACTTGTATTTGGTTAAGTATTAAAATACTTGATGTAAATATTAATTAACAAAATATCTTAATTTCTAAATATTTTATGTTAGCTTTCATCTTTTTTAAACCATTATAGCGTTTTAATGTATCAATTATTATTTGATTGACCAAAAGAACGATGTATGTTGTATGGGTCTGCAAGAATAAAGTGTATGTAAGTGTACATTTTTTTAAGGATTTATCAACATGTCTGGTGTAAAAAGGAATGCATTTTTACTAAAACCATGCGACAAAAAGATCTGACTATAGTCGTTATTTCATAGAAAATGTTAACAATATGTTATTTACTTTTACTTTCAATGCGTAAGTAAGCGCATCAAGTGTTCGTTCACTAGTAATTTTCTTGTTTAATCATAATATGTGTCAGATCCTGTTGATATTCTTTATTTTCCCGACTAGAGTCGATATATTTATTTATTCTTCATATTTTATTCATCGTGAAGAAACCTTACATTTTTGCCAATGTCTGGTTCGATTCATGCATGAAGATTATTATTATTCGTATTCTCACGATTCTTGTGGGCAGTAAAACTGCGTCCGTATGTTACACTTTTGGAATGGTTTGACCTGTAATTTTCATTTGCGTCTGTAACCGACAATCATATTATGTTTAACTTTCCTCGTAGGGGGCATCTGGTAAAGTGCCATATAATAAACATCAACATTTTGTAAGCCTGTTTTGCAATATGATGTTATAGAAAATTGTGTAGAGTTCACAATAATAAAGACATCGAAAAAAATTTACGTGTTTTAAATGGGTAAATTTTGTCAATATAGTAGTTCACTTACATTATGTGGTCAAACATATTTAAGCACCGACACAATGAATTAATAATATCCATTTGTTCATATTGCATTTCTGTAAATCGTTTTATCACGAAACAAAAAGATGCAAAATATTTCCACTAAGCATCATTAAGTTATGTGTGCTAGTGCTTGATAGTATACCTCATGCTTCTATTAAATTGTGAACATGGATGTTGGGATCTGGAAACCTCCAACTGCGAGTATTTTCTTTTCGATTTTTCGCATGTAGAAATGACCATTTTCATCATGTGGCTTTAGTCTTTAACTTTTAGAATTCAACATTTTATTTAGTTGATTCCCAGCGATCAAGCCTAGCGAGAAAACACTGCAGTGTTGTTGTAGTGATTGAAGTGATGTTTACCTAAGGTACCTGGTTTGATCATCGGTCACGAGTACAATTGATTACAACGCGATGTGGGATGCAAAAAAGTATTTGGCAGTTTATATTAACTTTTATTTCCGTTTAAACGTTCTGACTAATATATTTATTATTCATTTTTCAAAGCGCTAATTATATACACAGATTTATATGAACAAGTATTTGCAATCAATTTGCAACCAGTCATACAATACCATAAAACTAAAGATTTCATATGCATTCAGGATGAAAAGCAATCAAAACGGGTCTCAAACATGATTTAGCATTTATCGTGACTTAAATTAAGTGAACACGAATGACAGATGATTCTACGGAACGTATAATTAATGCATTTAAAGCCTTACAGCAAATGGACTGAACTATTGAGACCAATGCATAAAATAAGAGACTATGGACTGTTGAAGTCAAAAGTTGAAAGCGTTTTATTTCTATGCATGGCTTACATATCGAGTTAACATTTAACGAAATTGAACACTTGAAATTTTATAAAAAATAAATCTTCAATGAAACCATTAATGTATTGAACTTAAGACATCGGTGTTCACATGTAAAATAATTTCATCGTTATAACTTTTCTCAATAAACAAGATATTAGTTGATTTCGGTGTATGGTCTAATTTGATGTCATGAGTGGTTGTGATAAAAAATAACGATTGACATATCATCGGATAAAATATACTTGTTCTGTAGCAAAGGTTGTAATCAATATTCCGTGCTTTACCGGAAACAACACTTTTTCTGTTGTATACTGCAACACGGTTGACTCGCGGTACTTGAGGAATATTCACTTGCGTCTAGAAACAATCTTCATATATCAGATAAATGATTTAAAGGACAATCATATTTTTACTTAACTTTATTGGACAAAGGCCTTTTTATGGCGAAAATCCTTCAATATTAACTGCCGTAGAAACAAATCCAACACCACTGTCCGCCATTGTTGTTTATTTTTTCTCCCGTTAGATTCGCGGTAAATAGATTAAACAGCACCAATTTTAAATTAAACATGAATTATCAAAGCTCTGACATACTCTTCAAAGTAACAATCAATAAAGTATATAACAATTTAAATATATGGAATTTAAGACATCAAATAAAATAAATAGCACAGTTATTTTTAGGCAATGTCGTATTTTTTTCGTTACGACAATTAACTGAACTATACAAATTCAAATATTGTTAAAGTCTGAGTTTTACGACATTTAATTATCAAAAATCGATTCCAATCTGTAGGGAGACATGTTTTCTGTCAGATTTGACAAGTAGGTCACGCAGGATTGTTAATAAACAAAATCAAGAGGGCGCTAATGAAATACCGCGACTCAACCCGACCCGCGACTTAACCGGGTTTGAGTATAAGCTTTAAGTACAATATATATATAAACAGCGTCACGATTATGTGCGTCGCTGACGGTAAAAAATGGTCGTGTTGAAATACAATTTATGTTTGTTATGATTTTTGTCATATTCATTCGGGGGAATCATTAAAGAAAAAACACAGTATTTTTTCGCTACAAATGTAAAAAATAACAATAAATGTTGTGCAGTGCGGTATATAGTTTAAATAACCTGTCAGTGACTTTTAAAGGGGCCTTTTTAACTAATTTGTGCATGTATTGAAGGTTGTCAGTAAATGCTTTATATTGCTTAATGTTAGAATTGGATGTAAACAGCTCTAGTAAATAAATCAATAATGAAATTTAAAAAAAGTAATTCTCAACAGAGCTCGAACCACTGACCCTTGGAGTCCAGGAGTAAATGTCTACCACTAAAATCACTCGGCCATACGTGCTCATACAATGTAGGGTGTATTTTATGCTAAATATAAGCAATCCTCGTAGTTTCACAAAACATAACGACAACAACAGAACTCTCCAAGTTATTCAATCGTTTCGCGTTGGAACGCTTTATAATTTTCAAGTTTTTAAAAGGTCAAAAGCATCTTATAGCTTTTTACAGCATGGTAAAATGTTCAGTATTACTATTTCCTCACTAATATCATAACTAAAATGAAAATTTGCGATTCTGAAACAACTTTTTCTTATTTTGTCAATTTACCAAAGCGTGAAAAGGCCCATTCAAATAAATGTAAAGTAACTGTTTATTCTATGTAAATACTAATCACATATTGAGGTATGTTGGCAAATGACTAAGTTCCTGTCATTCGAATTGCAGGAATGTATCTTTTGTGTCAAGAAGCGCTATCAGCATCATAAGCTTTGTAAATGTAGAATGTGCATGCGTTCTAAAACACATGCACATCAGAAACTATTGGTTATCGGGTTGTTTACAGTTTATTTAAGTCTTTGGTTGCCGTCATTGAGGTGTATATGAACCAATATGACCAATACGGTAAAATATTTTTAGTAAAAGATTTGACTCATTAAAAACAACAACTGAGATGTGATAAACTATCAAGCAACATTTCGGTAAAATGTATGATATTTTTTTCAAAACATCGACTGTGTTATACAAATATGCCATCGAAACCTTAAACGTCAACCAAAAAATAAACAAAACAGAACAAAAAGTTTATTAATATAACTTGAACAAGTCCAGTTCATCGTTATATATACACAACTTACGATATACCATCAATAAACACATGCATAGCAATGTGAAAGTAATATACGTTTTTCTAACAGTTATACATTTTGTAATTGAATCTTTGAATCTCCAAAGCTTAAAAGTATGATAACCGATAAATAACGAATATGAGTGAACAGACTATAACTTTTCAAAGTCTTAAAAACATGTAGAAAAAGGATAATGTAATATTCTTGTGTAATGTAGAAACTATAATATATTCAGGGACATAGGTAACACAAACAGGATCGATGTCATTTAAGCTATATACATTTGATAGTGATTGGAATACTGATGCAAGTCCAAGAGATACACACTATACAAATTCGCAATGTGTTAAGGGAATTCAAATAGCAACATGACATGTTTCAAACAAAATGTGAATACGTTTACATGTTAACTTAATTATACGAAAGTGGTTAGAACAACCTAATAGCTAATAATGTGTGTACCATTTAATAAAAAATATCTAACTGATCATACGTATTCTTGAAGACATCATGTAGAGTCGATAAAAGCAATTCATATATTAGCTCTTCTGTTGACAGTATTACAAAAGACCATACGCAACGATGCACAAAGACGTAAATACAACCTAAGAAAGATATACATACTACCATAATATTCCATAGATAACGAACATATACGCCTTCAACATGCTATTAGGAAATATCCCTCTGCACAACTTAACACGACAAAAAATGACAAGAGCTTTCACGAAGCATAATCATTTGTCATCGAACATCCTGTGAATCGCTGGATTTACTGAAGATTTACGTAATACATGTCATGGAAGATGAAAATGTAGTACCATGACTACTTTTTGGAACAAAATAAATCAAAGCATTTACTTTTTTACCAATCATATATTCATTCATTAAAATAAGTGTGTGTAGACGATTGTCAACGCATATTTACTCGATGTATCCGGGGCTAAGCTTACAAACTTACGCTTGAAGATGCACTTTCAAGGCCTTATATTTAAAGAAATTCAACATTGTTTATTTGACGTAAAATATTTTTTACATGTAAACCACACTCAATGCGAAACACTGATTTAAAGTAATCCAGAACAAAATAATGCACATGTTAAGAATAACTTAAAGTTTAATACGAGAAATATGCGATTTGTAAAACTAACACACACCAGGAGCGACTAATTGAAAACGTGTTTGCTAAAAGAACTCTGTCCAAGTTAACATTTACTTCGAAGCCGGTAATCAGGCACGTTTTCATAAAAAGAGAGTATATAACAAATGATTTTGCATAAGTACAATACACGAATTGTATTATTAACAACCTCCTTAAATGTTTTTCGAAAAAGAAACCCGTTTTGATTTAATCCTAAGACAATGACGCAGTTACTGAATAAATGTCATTTATTGACTAAATAAAATCAAAACAAATGGAACGGGAATATTAATGCGAAACATCTCGTAGACATAGATCATATGAGATATATAGGGACATGTAACTACTTGAAAGAAATTGTCTGCCAAGATCTCTGAGGAATTTCATCATAAGCAGTGTTTTTCATTTTTCCGCCAGAGTGGGTTCATATACAAAGAAATAATGTGCAGAAAGCTGGCAGTTCCTTTTATTATCGAAAATGGCATATTGACGACATGCACTTTCTGTCAGATAAACTTACGATATGTATACAAGTAAACGCAAGACATAAATAACTATAAATAATACGTGATTATGCATTATTGATTTGGCAGTTATTATGTATGTTCATTGCCAATTACTGTTATTAAATGTGATGTTGCATGTTTGTGCACATGTTTATCGCATGTTCTAGTTAAGGAAGAACATTCTAGGTAAATCAATAGTTTTTATACAAACGTATTTATGACAATAATCGTAAATTAAAGTACGAAAATCAAGTATTAGAAATTCAAAAAATGGCTACATGATAGGGGCGTCCTGTAGATCTCCTCCACAGACTCCAAGTACTAGTTCTAGTCCCCAAAAAACCGGGCTCGAGAGCGTTTCAAATACGCCTAGGATTTCTATGCAATCGAGCTCAAATTAATAGATTTAAACGAACCATTTACATATTGCATTTATCAAGCTTATGATATGTAGACAACAAGTTAAACGCGCGTATGAAAATCCCAACATCTGAGTAGAATAACATATTTGGTGTTTGTTCAGTTTTATTTTAACCATATATGCAATAAATAATTCCTTATACATTAATTACAATGGAGCTTAATATTATGAATGATATGCGTCTTGTCAGTGGTGAAATATTGATTCATTATCGTTGTGTTATTATAACATTGGTTCCTTACTCATAACTTGTACTGCTAGCTTCTAGGTTCGTTATTTTTATATGTTTTGACGACCGATCATATCAGCAATGACAACTCTCGATAATCAATTTAAATTGCGTCAACACATAATTTACTGTACGTATAATGAGCTTAATATTATCTGTATTAGCAGTGTATTTGTATTTGGCCATAGTGTGACAGAGGGTCTGTAAGCACTTGTTTCATTGTAGATCATCGAGGTTTGTTGTGTTTCTTGAACACATTAAAGGACTGTACTCAGGGAAAGATCTTATAAACAAATTAATTTGTTTCTGATGCTTGTAAACATATGGCTTTGTTTTTTATTTAAGCTTCCCCATTTTTGAACAGTAACATTTACCATATACTACTATTTCGTATTGATTTTTTTATTATGTTTTAAGATTAATCTATTAAAGAAGTTATCTGCAAATTGTTAACGATATGCACAATAACACAGAAATATACACGTGAAAACAAGTATCTATGTATTGAGTAATTGATTCATTTAACATACATTTAATATAATGAGAACATCTCGGACAATACACAATTAAGGCACAGATTCTTCTATCGATTACACGTACTTTAAAATGTCTAAATGCCACACATACCGGGTCTACAAAACAATAGTAGTCAATGGATATCCATGAAACAGACAATTTAATCTCCAATTGTATACACATTACTAAAAATGTGTGGAAAACCGATACAGTACCGCTGATAGATTACGGTAAAAACAATATAGGACGTTTTGTTAAATATAAAGGCGTTCAGTTAGCAATGCCCTCAGAAGGTTTACTTTAACACACAAAAGCAAACGTTTTAGGCCTCATGTAAGCAAAATTTAATACTTTATTAATATTTACGAAATGGTAAGTTGTATAAATAATAAATATTGTATTTAGTTTTTATTTATTTACCCCAAATTTTGAGTGTTTTCGTGTTCTTCACACGTGTGATTTTTTTGTTCACATTTACGTTAATATCTAAGAGTAAATTTAAACTAGTCTTTACACTAGTTGAAGCCACAACTGTTTCGCATTGAACGTTAAACAAACAGACGTGTTGACTTCACCGACCAGATAAATATGAGATAATTTAACGATAATTTAAGATATTTTCTTAATAGTCATTTTAAATATACATATTCCTAAAGGAATGCGTTTGTTTGCAAAGTGGACTTTTTAAAACTCAGCATCTTTATCAAAAGCTATCATCCTTGAGATAAATGGGTGTTAACGATTATTAAAACCCAGAACTTAATGCATTTCTTGGAAAACAGCGTGAAACCTCGACACGACTTCATACTATTGCGTAAACAATATACGTACTTAAATAATTGGTCACTTCTTATATATAAACATCAGTTGAATGCCATAATACATGTATGCCAATGCCGACACCGTTCTTTTCACAAGCCAATATGGGCTCAAGCCTATTTTAAAGGTTCCATCTATATAAACGTAAACATGTGTGGCGGTTATGAACAATAGTTAGGCGCAGATTTGATATTAACTGTATGGTTTAAAATGACCATGGGTAAGAGTTTTGAAATCACGCCAGCTCTTAAACATGGGTAACGCCAACAATATTATACGGCATGAAAACAGGTTGAAATATGTACTGTTCTTACGGTGTTATTTTGCTACTTTCACAATGTTTATAGTCTTTATTTGATTGCTTTGTATGAATTAAATAAGCTAGACGGGTCTTCGATTTTTCTGACGCAATTCACACATACTGATCTATACTCAACATGGGCATATACGTCACCAAGAAAATGATGTTATAAATGAGTAAGTGGTTCCAACGGGCAATTAGAGGCCAGCTTATCACCTGAATCATTGGTTGAGAAGACAATAAAAGCGTAGCACGATGAAGACTGAATATATTCAATACATAGTTTCTTCTATTTCATAGACCTGCTTTATGTTCTTAAGGTTTACCTCATTAGTTTTTTCGAATCCTAACTAAACATTTTCGATAACAAGCGGTCGCTATTGATAAGTAATCCAATTTTCGTTTCGTCGGAAATACATTGCTCTTAAATATATTTTAAAAAAAAACAAATATCACATCAACGTGTCTCTTTTTCCGACCTCAAACAGTTACATAAAAACTGTCGTTATACAATAGAAATAAACATGTGTTGCTGTTTAATGTTATTTTCGTGTACTTTTGAAATTTGTTTGTGAAATTAGTCACTTATCTGAAATAAAAGACTATCAGATGGTTACTATTCTTTCTCTCTTAGTACTTATTCTTGAGTTTCATTTTTTTTTTGTATTCTTTATACGGATTGTGGAACTTGCACTTGAAGTTTAATTCAGCGTTAGAATATATCATAATGAGCCATGCGCACTGACTGTATTTTAAAAACTCGAAAACAGAACTATGTAAAAAAAATCAGGTGGAATTGCGTTGTTTGTAAGAAATTCAATAAGTGAGTACTTAACCTAAGTATATACTGAAAGTGAATATGTTCAGTTGGGAAAATTAAATAAAATTATTTTTAAAACAGACGAAGATGTCATATTTGGAGCTATATATGTACCGCCCGAAAATTCTAAATATTTTCAGCAGGAACTGTATGACGAATTTTTGACCGAATATGAAATTATGAAAGTATGTAATAACTATGGGGGATATAAATGCGGGAACGGGAAATCTCGATGATATAACATATGTCGATGATAACATTTATGATTTTATTGATGTTAACACGGATAACCTATTTGATGTTGATTTAATTAACGAAATCAATACTTACCGTTTTTTAGTTACGCGGAACTCGAAAGATAAATTTATAAATAAGGCCGGCAGAGATATTGTCAATTTTTGTAAAAGTAATGACTGTGTAATTTTGAATGGGCGAGCTTTTGAGGATAAGGTATGGGTGAATTTACTTGTCATGAAACCTCTGTTATTGATTATGTTATTTCTTCATCATACTCACTAAGACTTTTCAGCTCTTTTAAAATTGACACTTTTAATGAGTTGCTATCTGATGTTCAATGCCCCCTTATTTTCACTTTAAAGGTGCAAGATATTTGCAACAATGTCAATGTAAACCCCAAAAATGAAAAGATTAGACCATGGAATGATGGTAAGGCCAATATGTTTGAATTTAATGTTGATGATGACAATATACGAAGGGTTGTTTCAAAAATGAATGATTGTGAAAAATCAGAAAAAAAATGTTTATTAACGAAATATCTAAAGATGTAGAAAATATACTTATACATTCAGCGAAAAAAACGTTCGGCACACAAAATCGTACGAATTCTTATCATACGAAACCAAATACACGTAAGCCTTGGTTCAATGACAAGTGCAAAGACGCGCGTAAAACATATCATAATTGCAAACGAAATTATCACTTCACTAAAAATCAGGCAAACAAATCTGATCTAAACAAAGCAAGCAGGCATTATTAAAGAACATTACGCAACGAATTGTTAGTTTTTAAAAAAGAGTTTCGTAAAAAATGGAAAAGTATGAAATCTTCTAAACCGAAAGATTATTGGAATTATATAAATAGCATTAATAAGAAACAACGAATACCGGACGTTGATATAAACGTGTTTTATGATTTCTATAAGAACCTCAATGCTGATGAAACTGATAACAGTGCCGAACCAAATGTGGAATATCCCAGTATTGATTTCCAAAATAATCTTAATGCCGAAATATCAGTAGAAGAAATCCATAAAGCCGTCCGGTCCCTTAAAAATGGAAATACATCGGGATTCGATCTCATCATTAATGAATATATTAAAAACAGTATAGATAAATTAACAGATTTATATTACAAATTATTTAACATGATTCTGACAACAGGTTATCTGCAAGAATCCTGGGGTCGTATTCCAGAAGCATCTTAAGTTAAAAAAAATTCTTATACTTAAATAGGGAAATTTTCCTTAGTGGTTCATTTCCTATTGCAATAGTTTGTCATCAAGAGATACATCAAAATAACATCATTATGTCATTGTTATTTTAGGAATACCAACAGAAACACGTGATTCCTTATCTAGTAAAGAAAAACAGAACATTGTAATTTTGAACTTAAGTGAAATTATTTAAGAAATGACTTAAGATGTTTCTGGAATATATAAAAATATAAAAATAAAGGTGACGTGCATCTGCCAGAAAATTATCGCCCAATAACACTGCTGAGCTGTTTAGGTAAACTGTTCACCTGTATTTTTAAGAATAACAAACTTACTGAATATATTGAAACTGTTAATGCTTTAAACGTTAATCAAGCGGGCTTTCGAAATAAATACAGCACCATTGATAATATTTTTGTATTACACATGATTGCCGAGTATATAAAAGTTAGAAAGAATAAATTGTTCTGCGCATTCGTTGACTTTAAAAAGGCCTTTGATTCTGTATGGAGGGCAGGTTTGTGGTCAAAATTGATAAGATATAATATATGTGGTAACTTCCTAAATATTATTAAAAATATGTATAGCTCCATAAAATCATGTGTTAAAATATCTGGTAAGTGTTTTGAACTCTTTGTGTGTAGCAGAACCCTCCGTCAAGGGAAAAATTTATCCCCTCTACTGTTTTCCTTATACCTAAATGACCTTGAACATTTTATTACTACACGTAATGATAAAAGTATAGAGATATACGATGCAGATTTAGATATACTCGTCAAAATGCTTGTACTACTTTACGCCGATGATACAGTTATATTTGCAACTTCGGAAGAAAACCTGGTGTCTGTTTTGAACACTTTTTACTCGTATTGTTGCCAATGGAAATTAGATATCAATTATGATAAAACTAAAGTTATTGTTTTGGGTGATAAAATGAAACGAAAAAGGAATATAAAAATACATGAATACTCATTAGAGATAGTTGATTATTTTAAATATTTAGGTTTGATGCTCTATAAAAACAGACGATTTTTCTTAGCAAAAAAGCATGTAGTAGAACAGGCAAGAAAAGCCATGTTTAGTATATATAAAAAAGTAAGAAACCTCGATTTATCTATTGAATGTCAATTGAAACTGTTCGACAATACTATTGTTCCAATTTTAACATACGGGTGCGAAGTATGGGGTTACGGAGACTTATCAATTATTGAAAAGGTTCACACAGTTTTTTTTTAAACATATTCTTGGTGTTAAAAAAGGTTCGCCACATGTCATGATTTATGGAGATCTTGGTCGTTATCCACTATCAATTGTTATTAAAAAGCGAGTGGTCGGATTTTGGTATGACCTTGTTACAAAAGATCAAAATAAGCTCAGCGTAATAATGTATATGTTAACATTTTCTCATGCAAGTATATACGATGTTAAGTTCAAATGGATCGATAACATGAAATGTATCTTTGATGTGTGTGGAATGAGCTACGTCTGGAATAATCAATATTTTACTGGCACCAAACGTTTATTATTGGCAAAATAAAATAAAGTTCTCTTTGATCAATATATACAGCAATGGTCATCCGATATAAATTCAATGCATAAATGTCTCAACTATCGACTTTTTAAAGATACGTTTGGACTGGAAAATTATTTGAGTTTTTACCTGATTATTATTAACCTTATTTTATAAAGTTCCGTATGTGTAACCACCATCTGCCAATTGAAAAGGGCCGTTGGCAAAATATTGAACGTAACCTAAGAAAGTGTCAACTGTGTAATGTAAATGACATTGGTGATGATTTCCATTACATTTTGAACTGTCCTTTCTTTGCAAACCAACGACAACAACTACTCCCATACATTAGACATAATACCAAAAAATGCAATACTATATATATTTTTATATATGTATATATTGTTGATAATATACCGAATGTCGTTGTACCCTTATTTTCTTGCTGCATCTGTATTTGTATTTATATACAAATATTATCTGGATTTGATCTAGTACTATGCTATTTGTTAATATTATCATAGTAACTGTGTTGTACAATAATATTGTATGTGTTACCTTACCCAGACAGCTTGACCTATACTTGAATTATTTTGTAACTCACCTTTATACCTCTTGTTCACATTGTAACAAATGTGCTGAGCGTATTAATAAACGAAACGAAAAAACGAATAATAAGAACTATTTATGCCTCAAATTACAGAATGTATTAGCGTGATTTCGTGTATTTGTTGTGAGACCTCTTGACATGAAAATATCAAAATAACAAGATAGAAGTACAACATTGACGTAGTACATCGCGCAAAACATGATACTTGCTAGTCACCATATGCGCAAAAATCTCATTAATATAGCAAATAATCGCCTATTATTTAGAAATATACTCATTTCCGTAAGAATTACGATCCTATTTACAATTATATGTGCTTCTAGACGAGAAAGGAATCGCAAAACAAAAACATAGTATTAGTTTACACGTTTACAAGTTGGTGTTATTATACAATCGTACGCAAAGGATAGATACTATTAAAACGATACATCCTTTGTGGAAATCCTAGACGTAATGCACGAACGCCTGCATAGAAAAGAGAAAACGCTGATTAATAGCGTTCGAACAAATCATTTAGTGCAAGCAATAAAATATATATATTACACACAATAGAGTTCTTGCAGAACGCTTAGCTATAAATTGCAACTCTTACAGGTGGTTATACATTTATAACATATTGTCCTCTTTGATAATCCTAGAAATAATAATTTGATGTATCTTAATTACAAACGATTTATTTACGTGGTGAATCGGTAAAAATAATATTGTTAGAACCGAAGGCTATTTTTTAACTTTATAACGGGTGTATTGATAAGATAAATGACATGAAGATTTTGGTATCTTATATCTCGTCCGTGTTTTTATTCCATAGCAAGATGCAGTTTTGTAGGTAAATGCATCATTACTTCTTTCTGCTCTGAATCGGTACGTATCATTAATAAATATGCCGGGCAGTTTGCATGCTCCATTTGTCACGCTTAGATAATGCAGAAATTATGCACGCGTATCGTACATCTAAAACTCGCAATGCATAAGCTGAATGAAATATTCGATTTTTGATTGTGGTATTTAACCGATGTATGCAATATGCATATTTTAAAGTAATATGTCTTTCAGCATCACTTAACAATTATTTGAAACATATATCCACACAATGCAAAAACCATACATGTACTTGTAAATATCAATCTTATTTCCATCGCGCAATGCAGCGGAGATCAGTATATTACAAAAGAAAGCAGGACGCAGAGTAGAGCAAATCAGAGGTGAAATCTGCGGATTTATGATGATCGTTTTATAAAGCCGTTTAAAGGATTCTGGCAATAACAGACCAATAAATGGTTATGAAACTGATGATCTGAACACTGTAGCATGTGTATGTTTTTTTCAGGAAATGGTTAACCTAAGACTTGCTTGACAAACGTTATTTCATATTCTATTTATATGACAACATTGACCTTTTCGCACGTATAGCGTAAATATAAGGACCTCATTCAGAATAATTTATTTTTAAAAAATACTGTTCTGTTTCTTATACCATACTTTTTCCTTACGAATAATCCCTTCCATTTGCTATATACCGTTGAATTTATTTCATAGTTATTATGTATGTATACTTATCGCTAGAATTAAACACTTAACTGGCTTTAAATCTGTCACTGCGAATGAACGAGTATCTCTTACTATTGTTAGACTAGAAACAGGCATACATTTCTTTAAAATGCTTATGATAACCATTATGTTGTTGCTGTTTTGTTTAAAATATGTAAACAGTTTTATCCAGCGGTCAGCAAGTATATTGGTTGAATACTTCATACTGTTATTATACAAGTGTTGACTTTTCTATTTTAATTTGCTTTAGTAATTTAACACTTCACTATTGATTTCAACATGTTTACAGGGGTCATTACGTTCTTGGAATGTCTCGGAAAATTAATTTACTGATTGCTAGATATCTCTCCAACACATATATATAAACCCTAATGAGATATGTGTTTGTACTCAACACATTTAGTAAAGTAAGAAAATAGTATATTTGTCAACGAAAAAAGAAGTACTTATTGATTCAAAATGCGCTTTAAACAGTTTACAGTTTATTAACATTTGCAAACAATTACCCACCTTTGTGTGTAAATTTTCTTCCTTCTCGAAGAACAATCTTCCACGCGGGTCTACCATTGAAATTTCACATTAATATTGTATACCTTCAATCAAGTTTGTCTTCATAATCTACAAAGTACGATGTTATTAATGATTACAAGAAAGTTGCACAACACGTATTCACTTCGAGTACTTACGAAATAAGATGATGACATAGCTATCAGATAAATTGGCATTAATCTTATTGTAGCAGCTAGCAAGTTGATGGCGTTAATTACTGAAGCATAATTTACTAGGGGATTTATCCAACTCAAAAAACATGTACCTTGTTAATCCGATTTAACGCTTTACCACATAAATACGTATTTTGACGCATTTGTAGTCCCTTAGAAATTTACATTAAATTAAAAACCTTCTTTTACTAGATTCAAATCTTAAATGCCTCATTGCCATCGTTACTCGCAGGCTGTTCTGTTTTATGCTGTTTGCCATTTTAACCTTGCTTCTGAGTGGGAAAGGGTTTAGTAAATACAAATTACAATTTCATCCAAACTGACGTTTGGTGTAACATGTGTGATACATGTACTTTTAACATATTTAAAGTGATATCAAACATGATTTAAAGACAAATATTAAAATAATATCTGCATAACAACCCACTTTCGTTATTTAGCAAGATTCCAACCCCACCAAGAAAAAAAACATATTCAGCTTAAGACATTTACTCAAAGCAAAATTGTTTAACCTACAAATACAGCCATAAAAAAACAGACCAAATCCTCCGTGACAGGACACAATATAACGACCAATAAATATGAGGTAGTAATCCAATCACAAACCATTCATTCGAGTGACATGTGTTTCATAGAACTCATAAATATAATACCCACATTGAACAAAATGTCATTTCGTGTGTCCTTATGGATAAAACTGTCCCCTGACAATTTCCCGACGACAAAACGTTATTACCAAATAAAACGTCTCCGTAAATAATGGATTTAGCAAGTATTTGTGTTTTTCGCGTGCTATTAAAGACCAATTGTTGTTGAAAATGGACTGATTAAGTTGCAATGTCCCCTGCCGAAAAGCAAAACGTTACCAACAAATAAAAAGTCTTCCTCAATGATAAAGTTAGCATGTACATGTGCTTTTATTTTTTATATAATATGAACAATGGACTTACGCAGGCGTTTCATTGGTAAAAAAAGGTGTCGCCACTGAAATTCGTTGCTTGAAATAACTTGCACCCAATGATTGTCAACTGTAATAACATAAAGAAAAACAATTATGCATAACGACACACTGTAGGTCTTAACAAACATCAATGTCACTTTGAAGCAGCATTAACTCCATTATGGTGAATAAAATGTATCATAATTATTGTTCGTTCTGTGAGACATCTTTTTTAAACCACTTTATTTCAACTCATATTTTATAATTCTTGACATTGGGTCGCGAAAATATATGATATTATCTTCATAACATTTTACTTGCAGAGTGCTTAATCCTCCTTTCAAACAAGATCGTTATTTATTGAAATTACAACTGTCTACCACTATTAATATGTTAAAATTAATCATTATTGAAGACATGCGGTGTTTTAAGTCCAGAAATCAAAACAAGACGTATAGCTCTACATAGGGCTGCTTTTAACCTCGATTTGGAATAAAGGGAACCCGCAAGTAAGTTACTTATTGTAAATATACTGTGTGTTAAGATACATATATTACATAATAGTTCTTTACTTACGAGTATAGATACTGTTCATTTGTAAAATTATTGACATAGCGCGCTTGCATTTGTTAAATAATACATTTTAAAATGAGCATGAACACAACGACAGTAGAAGATAGTACGACATTTCTATTATGGAGTACTTTAACACAACACAACACAATGCCTTACAACCGAGGATATTTTAAATTTGCAAAAAAGATCCAATAATGATTTGACTTCGAAAACCAAACATTTTAACGCAAATTTATTAAGGAGGATTAATAACGCAATAGTCAGAGCATGTGGATAATTTAGTCAAACGAACTGTCTTAAGATAGGACCTTCGAAAATTGTATATATGGCGCTCGCATCAAGTGCAAGAGTAAATGGCTAAACAGGGGAAAGTTGTTCCCACATGAATTTGCTAGGAACTGAAAAGCCAATTTAAAAGTCACTCAACAACAAACAATATACATTGTTTATTTCAACAATATGTATTTTTCAAATAGCGAAGTGAGGAGAGGCGTATAAGACATTGCGGAAAGAAATGAAATTTATAAGTACAATTATTTGTATTAAATATGACTATGACAGCTTTCACTTTATTTAAGAATTTCTAAATCTCGGCCACGGTGCAAAAAATACTCATATTACGGGGAAGTCCATTTGTCTGTCACGATGCTTTATATAAACATCTGGACCATTCAATCACAAGAAGTCCAAATAAATAAAAAATAAAAAAACGGTTTGCATACATTTTGCATACAGTTTAACACGTTGCTCTGGATATGAATAGGCTGAACATTCATGCGTTTCATGTTTAGCATAAGTTAACATCTCTTTTAGTCAGTTGGAAGTGTTCAGTTTTGCAGCAGGAATTATTATGCATAATATATCTAGATATAACATGCATCAGGAACTAATGAATGAGGCTTGATTTACTGACGCATTTAGAATTCAGTTACCATGACAGCTTTTGTTGACATTTTACATTCTAAAAACATTTTTCGATGTCGATGCCCTGGCGACCAGATGGTCATGTGTTCAATCCTCTGTCGGGGAGCGTTCTCAAAATAATTCCATAGTCAATAATATTTCATTTGAAACAGCGGTAACCATGACACAAAATGCAACTCCATAAAACTGACAGCATGATTACTGGTTCGTGTGCGATATCGCGTCGAATACATAGAACGGAATAGTTGAAAGTTCACATTGCCCTGGCAGACTGTGTGTGTGTCATGAATCTTCTGGGACGAGAATATGTCTTACGGAGAAACAATCAGCTTGTGTGATTCTGGGACGAGAATCTGTCTACAGGAGAAACAATCAGCTTGGGTGATTCTGGTTGACGTTTGTAGTTATATTTATCTGTTAACTTTATCCCAATCGATTATTTTATTGTTTTAACTCACCATATACTATTTAACTCTATCCATACTTTCATTTAATCGCTTTTTGTTGCACGCTTTGTTGACGTCACAGTAAATCTTTTAAACAAAACATCCGGCGATGTATTGGTAAGTAAATTTTATTTTTTTCAAAAGCTTTATCCCGGAATAAACTTGATTTTCGGAGAACAACGAACTAATATGTGGGTACAATAAACAAGAGGGCCAAGATGGCCCTAGTTCGCTCACCTGAGAAGAGTCAGTTCATTCAATCTTTACCAAACATCAAACTTGACCTAGATATTGTCCAGACGAACATCCTGGTCAAGTTTCATCATTATTGAACAAAAACTCTGGTATATGGAGTGTTTTTGTTTTTGTAAGATTTGACCCGGTGGCCTATATTTTGAGTTGACCTCCTTTCCAAACATCAAACTTTGCTTACAAAAATAAATATTATGACCAAAATTCATAAAATCTGACACAAAATTGTGACCTCTAGAGTGTTTACAAGGATTTTGTATATTATAATGAAAATTTGGACAATCTAAATGCAATAATTATGGCATTAATTATGTTATATATATAAAACCAATCTTTTCACCAAGTTTCATGATGACTGGGCAAAAAATGTGATTTCTAGAGTGTTCACAAGCTTTTATATAAATATTAAAAAAACTGCCCCCCCCCCCCGCCGGCCATGTTATTCAACTGACCGGAACCATTTTCAAACTCAACTCTCATATCAAAGAAACAAATTTTCTGACCAAATTTCATGAAAATTGGGCCAAAGATGTGGGTGTTCACATGTTTTCGCTATGTACATATAGAGAAAAATGCCCCGCCCTCTGGCGGCCATGTTTTTTCACCGATCTGGACCATTTTCGAACTCGTCCGAGATATCAATAAAACCAATGTTTTAACCAACTTTCATGATGGTTGGGCAAAAATTGTGACTTTTATAGTGTTTACAAGGTGTCTCTATAGCCAAATAAGGAAAACTGCCCCCCCCCCCCGGCAGCCATGTTATTGAACTGACCTGAACCATTTTCGAACTCAATCATAGAAACAATTGTTCTGACCAAATTTCATGAAAATTGGGCCAAAAATGTGACTTCTAGAGTGTTCACATGTTTTCACTATATACATATATGAAAAATGCCTCGCCCACTGGCGGTCGTGTTTTTTTACCGATCTGGACCATTTTCGAACTCGTCCGAGATATCAATACAACCAATGTTTTGACCAACGTTCATGATGATTGGGCAAAAATTGTGACTTCTACAGTGTTTACAAGGTTTCTCTATAGCCAAATAAGGAAAACTGCCCCGCCCACTGGCGGCCATGTTTTTCAACGGACCGGAACCACTTTTAAACTCAACTAACATATTATTAAGACAAACATTTTGACAAAGTTACATAAAGATTGGGCATGAAATGTGACTTCTACAGTGTTTACAAGTTTTTTTGTGTTTTTTTTTTACCTAGTGACCTAGCTTTTGAACCGGCACGACCCAATTTCGAACTCGACCGAGATTTCATTGGGACAAAGCTTCTTACCAAGTTTCATGAAGATCGGACAATAAATGTGGCCTCTAGAGTGTTTACGAACAAATGTGGACGGACGGACGGACGGACGGACAGACGACGGACAAAGACCGGTCACAAAAGCTCAAAGCAATTAGGTGAGCTAAAATGATGCAATGATTATAATGCACACATGTCAGATGGAAAACAAAGTTATTAGGTGTTCAAAAAATCTACATGATAAATTCCATTTTTGATTGATTTAATAAGAAAATTCTATCAACTTGACCATTATATTGTTTCATGATCCTAGGCGTAAGCTTTCTTGAGTTATCATCCAAAAAACCATTTTACTGTGTCAAGTTACAGTGACCTTGACCTAGTGACCTGAAAGTCAATACGGGTCATCTGCAAGTCAAGATCAATGTACCTATAAAGTTTCATGATCCGAGGCATAAGCCTTCTTGAGTTATCATCTGGAAACCATTTTTCTAAGTTTAAACACCGTGACCTTGACCTTTGAACTAGTGACCTGAAAATCAATAGGGGTCATCTGCGAGTCATGATCAATGTACCTATGAAGTTTCATCATCCTAGGCATAAGCGTTCTTAAGTAAAACAATTTTACTATTTTGGGTCACCTCAATGTACCTATGAAGTTTCATGATCCTAGGCGTAAGCATTCTTGAGTTATCATCCAGAAGCCATTTTACTTTTTCGGGTCACCGTGACCTTCCCCTTTGACCTAGTGACCTGAAAATCAATAGGGGTCATCTGCGAGTCATGATCAATGTACCTATGAAGTTTCCTGATCCTAGGCGTAAGCGTTCTTGGGTTATCATCCGGAAACCATTTAACTATTTCGGGTCACCGTGACCTTGACCTTTGACCTAGTGACCTCAAAATAAAAAGGTTTTATCTGCGAGTCATGATCAATGTACCTATGAAGTTTCATCATCCTAGGCCTAAGCGTTCTTGACTTATCATTCGGAAACCATCTGGTGGACAGACATACGGACCCACATGAGAAAAACAATATACCTCCTCTTCTGCGAAGGGGGGAATAAAAAAGTGACTTCCATAGTGTTCGATCACAAGGTTTGACCGAAACCATTTTTAAACTCACCTCGTATCAAAGAAACAAATGTTCTGACCAAATTTCATGAAAATTGGGCCAAAAATGTGACTTCTAGAGTGTTAACATGTTTTCACTATATACATATAGAGAAAAAGCCCCGCCCACTGGCGGCCATGTTTTTCACCGATCCGAACCATTGTCAAACTCGTCCCAGATATTAATAAAACCAATGTTTTGACCAACTTTTATGATGATTGGGCAAAAATTGTGACTTCTAGAGTGTTTACAAGGTTTCTCTATAGCAAAAAAGGGAAAACTGCCACTATATACATATAAAGAAAAATGCCCCGCCCACTGGCGGCCATGTTTTTTCACCGATCTGGACCATTTTCGAACTCGTCTGAGATATCAATAAAACCAATGTTTTGACCAACTTTCATGATGATTGGACAAAAATTGTGACTTCTAGAGTGTTTACAAGGTTTCTCTTTAGCCAAATAGGGAAAACTGCCACTATATACATATAGAGAAAAATGCCCCGCCCACTGGCGGCCATGTCTTTTCACCGATCTGGAGCATTTTCGAACTCGTCCGAGATATCAATTGAATCAATGTTTTGACCACCTTTCATGATGAATGGGCAAAAATTGTGAATTCTACAGTGTTTACAAGGTTTCTCTATAGCCAAATAAGGAAAACTGCCCCGCCAACTGGCGGCCATGTTTTTCGACAGGCCGGAACCACTTTTAAACTCAATCAAGATATTATTAAGACAAACATTTTGACAAAGTTACATGAAGATTGAACATAAAATGTGGCTTCTACAGTGTTTACAAGGTTTTTCTTTTCTTTTTTTACCTTGTGACCTAGTTTTTGACCCGGCACAACCCAGTTTCAAACTCGGCCGAGATTTTATTAGGGCAAAGCTTCTGACCAAGTTTCATGAAGATGGGGCAATAAATGTGGCATCTAGAGTGTTTACGAGCGAATGTTAACGGACGGACGTACGACGGACAAAGACCGGTCAGGAAAGCTCACCTGAGCAATCAGGTGAGCTAAAAAGCTAACGTGGTTGAAATCAATTCAGAATCAAATACCGTATTTAAATAATTTTCAAATGCAACTGTTATTTGTGGAAAAACAGATTTGCTGGCGTTGTGTGTATATTATATGAGATTAGTTTTTTCTTCAAATTGTGAACATCCGGATGTTTATACCGTTGTATAATTCATGATAACAGAATGATGATAAATTAAAATTTAGTTGAATAGTTGATTAACGTAAAGTTTATCATAATCGGCACAAACATTAGAGTGCTCGATAAACCTCTTGCCCATCTGTTTCTAAACACCGCGTGATAAACTCATCGCTATAGAAGAATATTATAATCAGGGTTCAAAATATACCATACATAACCACGCCCCTTTAAAAGATTCAGAAAATGAACTCCGTTTAAACAAATGTTTCTGTATCGCTTTTTGAACTATATCGAAGATGCTTAAAATAAACTATGTTATCTAGTTTTTTAAGATATTTAGCGTACTAAGATGCTTACCATTTTTACATAAAAATTAGGCCTTTCAATATCGCTTTTTTAGCAGGATACTCGAAAAATTCCCTAAATATATTCGCAAATCCATACAAAATTTAACTTGATGTATGTGAATTTTTGTGCAGATCGCTCTACTAAGTCAAAAAAAAACACCGTTAAAATACCTTCCAAATATGGTGGATTTAGGAACAACTGCCGTTAAAATACCTTCCAAATATGGCGGATTTAGGCACAACTGCCGTTAAAATACCTTCCAAATATGGCGGATTTAGGAACAACTGCACTAGTATGTTAATATGTAAGAGCATAGTTCAAACAAAGTTTGCATCACTCCATGTGTTGTGGGACTCATATTAAGGAGGATAATCAAAAGAGCCTATTGTAATCGAGCACATAGTTCACAATATATCTCCGGACGTTTTCACAACTGCACTATTCTGGTTTCAAATATAAAATGCGATGTTCGTGCTGAATTTTTTCCTCTAAATTACCAAGTCGTATTGCTATGTATAGCACAAAGCCTTATAAATATATAGGTCAATACACAGCTACTTTGATGGAGAAATCGTTTTTATTTTTCAAAACCCGTTATACTTCCGAAAACCCAAGTAAGTAACGTTATGCAATCTCGCTTTTACATCAATAAGTCCATTATGGGACAGATGCTATGATTTACATGATATTCTTACCAGATTAGCAACACTGATGGGACCCCGGACGGGAGGCACAGTAAATGTAAAAAAAGCTCTACTGCTCTCTGACGCCACTGCTCTTCTTAGCTAACATATTATTTGACTAGCTATTTATGCTGAACGCCAGAAGGAATTACACTTGCAATGTCGTCTTATATGGCAAACTAAACAGGAAGAATCATCTAAGTTAAAACAGCATGTACAAAAAAGTCATCAAGATACCATACATCGTCAACAGAAATATAAACAGGAAGCCAATATTAATTTATCATATGGCACGCGCTATCTCATGTCCTACGTGACATTGTACTCATATATCAAATTCAAAAGACGCTTTTGATGATGTTGGACGTTTTATAAAGAATAGACTGCTGTGAACAACGATGTTAAATTCATGCAAATATATAGACGAAAAAATACAGCACATAGGAAATTGTTCGAATGATAAATACATTGTGCCAATAATATATACCAAATGTCTCCACAACATCCCCATAGACTTTCTTTAGTACCTCCAGGAATATCGGATAGACTGCTAGATTAAGAGGCATATGTATCATATTATAGAAGAAAGCGAATCAAACATTTCAATCGGATCCGAATTCGAATCCAAAGGCCCGGATATCGAGTATCGATTCGAATCCTAATTTGAAAGTAAAAATACGCAAAATAAATTATCATTTATATTGCTGTAACCAAAATTATGTTTTGAAAAACCAGAACTTAAATATTTCTTATGAAAACAAAAGTAATTAACTTGTATTAGTATTATAAACTTTATTACTCCAAACAGAGAACAATAATCAAGTTACAGTTTAAGAAGCCTCAAAAACCTTTTAAATAAACAAAACAATCTGCAGTATAACTAGATTAAAGTTGCTTCCAAATCAAAAGTCTTGTCAAGTTACATGTCTCTTAAAGTACCTCAAAAATACTGAAAAATATAAGTTCCTGTATCTCAAAAATCTAAACAAAGTTAACAAGTTTTTTAATTTCAAAAATACTTTTTTATCAACACATAATATTTAATATTTAGGTTGGAGGTTGTTCCGGTTCTGTATACAATGGGAACCTTACATATATGTACTTTGCAAATGGCGTTTGCTTTGTCAAGTTCTGTTGAATGAGTATGCTGATAAAACCCAATATGCTTCCACAACGAGTAATTTAATTGTTTACGTGCATCGTGAATTTTCTTCTGCGCCATTTTGCACCATCGAAAATTAAAGTAGACTGTGTACCACGTTTTAGGCAAAAAATAGCGATAATCGTGACAAACTACCTACCAGTCAGCCTTTCAAACAGAAAGAAACCATTAAACGAAAAGTATTAGGGCGAAAAAAACAATTACCGCAAAGGAAAGGTTAAACTCAAACAAGATCCGGATTCGAAACCGATTTTACTTATCACGGTTAGATCCGCGAATCCTCGTTTGGATCCGCGAATCTCGGATATTTGGGATATCCGTTGCAGCCCTAATAACAATTATCGAGCATAATATTTGGAGATTATTTGCGGCTTGTTGTTAATATCTTTCTTATTATTATATATACAACTAAAGTTTATATTTAATTACATTTAAGAGTTGTTCGTATGTATGATAAGATTGCTGTTGCTTTCATTTTCTGACGGCACAGATACATTGACATATATTAATTATCTTTTTTACTTTTTTAATACACTAATGATTTCATCACAATAACAAATATAACCGATGTAATTATTTTTGACCACATATTTTGAAATTTGTCTCATATTAAGAATGATGTTTTGTGTTTTGTTCATTAAGATAATTGTCGTAAAATATTATCAACATATCAACATTTAGCAGGTGTTTGTATTTCCTTGATATGTTCATTGTTCTGCAGCTATTTGTTATGTTGTTGGGGTTATCCGTAAAGTACGGCATGCTCCAGGGGGGAGGGGAGCGGAGGGAGAAAAGTGTGACATATTGTGACAGTGAAGGGGATGTCGCCATTTGTGGCGTCACACATGTTTTGTATTATTATTTCTTATTATTTTATTCGTAAATACAATTAGATGCAATAACAAGAGATGAAAGAGACAGAAACTCCTTGCTATAAAAAGTGATTGAAGTTGCAATCCATCACTTCGTTAAAAACGGCCTATATACCTTATTCATTGCAGCCAATGCACTGGATAAGTTGTTAAATTGCCCAAAATATCGAAAACCTCCGTTGAGCAGATAACTATCTGGTGTCATATTGACACATACAATTATGCCAGTCACCTTGATTCGCATTGCAGCAAAATCCATAAGGCTATGGAAAAAAAACACTTCAAGTACGCAGGTGAAACGTTTGCTGAAATCTGGCCACATGTGATTGTAGAATAATTTCAAATAGTTGCAGAATGCATCAACACTTATAAATCTGAATTTGATGCAGCATTACTGATATCGAATGCAATGTCATGACATAAACAGTTGCGACAAACTACGAGGCTCATATTTCTAGGTTTTACCTGCGAATATTTTCTCCTCAAATCCCAACCAACCAAACAACTGATGGACTCAAATCTACAGAAAGAGCACATGCAGATTCTCATAAATTTCCATGATTGTTTGTGGCATAAACTCTCAATTTTTATGACATTATGCCAAGATAAACAAGAGTTTTGAAGTACAACTATGTGATCTGTATTGTCCATCTTTGTAGACCAGCTTACTTGTTCGAATTAGTAACTTACACTTTTCCTCATAAACAATGTTGAAGAAATATGCAGAAAAACACAACCCTCGGGCTCGGGAGGATGTGCAAACTCAAACTGTTCCAAAATCAACTCCGATAAAACGCATCCGTGACTTCAGAATCGCTTCTAGAAGGCGAAGATAACTCATGACAGTTATTGCTAGTATAGAAAATGCACATTCAAATGATGTTGAGTCGCAAGTTGAGGATAAAGTTGATCTCTCTGCAATTATCCGTCCAAAAAACAATGATAATGAAAGATTGATGCCAGTCACTATGTTTGAACATTTCACTTAGATGGATGATAACCAGTGAATAGTTCGTATTATGAAAATTGTACGAAAGTGTGACGTACTTAAAGCGGGCGAGATTTGTTACAGTTTGTGACAGGGGGATAAGCGAGGGGTAAAAATGGTCAAAAATAGCATGACGTAATTAATGAGAAGCCCCTTGCTCGAGTTACAAAAAAAGATCATTTTGTATTTTAACTAGTTATATTACAATTCCTTGTCAAGTCTGTAAAATTTAAAGTACAATTAATAAGTGTATGTTTTATTTAAGCTTGTGTATTGCGAACAATTTTGGGTCAAGTTTAGGCGCTGTTTTCTGTTGTAACCGGTGTACAATGCTCATGCATGGCTTCATTACAGCCCTACCAGTTTCACCGAGGATGTAGGTATATCCTTCTTCCAGCATGTCTGTCCGTTCATGCTTCATTCCGACAGTCCGCAAAACTTGTTCTTGCGATTTCTAAACATTTATAGGCGATTCTTGAATGAAAGTGTATACAGGTCTATGTGAAGAATATTATCTACCCGTTTTCACCAAACTTAAATAGTCCGATCGCTGTAACAAAACAAGAAGTAAAACAAAACCTAAAATTGTAATATTCAAACTTAAAAAGAACATAAAATATTATCACGAAGCTTGGCATACACATACAGTAAAAGGTTTGCCATATGGCGATTCGAGAATTTCTGTTTACCAGTGCAAGAACTGAACGATTGAGATAAAATATTATTGTTCAGATACAGGGCAATTTCATGTTCATGCATATTTTTATTGATTTTAACCAAACCGATAGGGGACTCCTGTATTAAATGCAATTCTGTCAAAGCTGTGTAACAGTTATCTTTCCAAGGAATATCCATAGTGTTCCCCATATTTTGTTTCCTGTTTTATGTCGCGTAACTTACAGGTGATTGGTACATAAAGCATAAAGCACCAACGGATGGTAACAAGAATTTTACCGCTGATAATTCTTGAGTTTCATTATTCCAACACTAAAAAACCGTACAGGAATTGCCCATCCTGACAAAACTAATTACTAGCATTACTTTAAGTCCAGACAAAAATTGTTACGTGTACTTTGGTTTCTTTAAATTATCATAAATACTAAATAATTATTTTAATCATGTAAATACAAATAATTATTGGCAACTGCATTATGTATAAACAAAACAATTATGAATTACCACAATTATTAGGTGCATTATTCTGCAATTATTTTCTAAATAATACGATTTAGTTGTGAGCGTGATTATTTTATGCATTATATTTCCACATGATGAAATATGAGCACAGAACAATAAGTATGAACATGCGTTATTAACAAACCAAACACCATGGCAAATTAATAATTACATTACTTATACATACTCATTTGTTTTGTTTTCCTTATTTAACTATTTGATTTTATTATAATTGGAGAAAAATCACTTTGATTAGGAAATACTATAGTTTTGTCGTTTTTTTGTTGTTGTTTCATTTGTGTGTTACAATCATTTAAATGTATTAAGTAAATCCACTGGGAAAATCAAATACTATTATTACATTTATCTAGTTTTTATGTATTGAAGGATATTTTGCATCAGAAAAATACAGCGCCTTGTCTGGATGGTGAAATAACTACAGTACATGTCTTATTTAATAAAGAGTATGGGCATTTTAACCACCAAACAGCATTGGTCTAACACTTACTCAATTGCTGTGTTCGATATGTTCCTGCTGGCAGTTCTGCGTTCGGTTCTAGTGTAAATTAAACAGCATTATTCCGACTTCAAAAAATAAAACGCTCTTGATATTCATATTGAACACGAAGCAATTATTGTCAGAATGACCACAAGCAACATATAATTTGGTTTTTCAAAATGTATCAACTTCATTATTAATGGTTGTCATGTGCTGATTCCACACCTGCCAATAGCAAGTAAAAGCTTGATCGTCTGAGCTATAGCTCAAGTACCGAGTGTAGCATAGAACTATATAATGTAGGTTCAGTAAAATTGAAAATGACTTTATACTTTAATTGTAATGGTTTGTTTCAATTCTAATTGAAATTAAATTAAAGATCGACATGCGAAGATATTTGTTTTCATTATTTCCTAGACAAGTTGTATGGGCCTGTGTAACCTGTTTGGAAGACAATCAAGATACTTTATACTTAGCAGAATGCTGTTAGGTCTTACAAAATGTTTTTTTTAAATTGTTGCTTACTATCCTTCAACTAAGTTTAAGTAAATATAAGTTTGTCCTATGCACAATTTACAGTCGTAGAGCAGTTGCATTCTTTCATTGGCCAATGTTGAATACCTCCGTCGAACCCGACTAGCGTTCTGACTGCGTACTTACGGCTACCCATGACATGGTAGAATCGCAAAGGGCACCGCGGGATCGTCGTGAAGACTCATTATGTCGTCCAAAAGCTTGCGACCTTCCGGTGACTTTTTAAGACATTATCAAAGGAAATGCAGAGATTCGGCGTATTTATGAATTCCTTTATAGAATGCCGTGGCATCGCCCTTAAGACGTAATTAACGCAAAAGCAACGCGATAGAAATGCGACGAACGTGATAGGGGTGTTGTAAAAGTTGTTTTAGGTTCGCCATGGAGACGCAAAGAAATGGATCGCATACGCCCAGATACTCCACTGCGTTCCATGTACGTCTTATGACATTTCCTTTACGACCATGTCGCGTTCTCAGTAGTAATACAAACGCTAAGGATTGAATACACACACAAACGTAGCCAGCAAACTATGAAGATGCTAATGATCGCCCCACAAACGCTGAAAGATCGCAATAAACATAGTAAAAACACTTGGTGAGAACGCAACATACACTTAAAAAGAGGCCCATGAGGGCCTGAATCGTTCTACTGCTATAAACACTGTGCAAGTTTGGAAAGAATAAGATGGAAACTTAAGTACTTAACCGCGCAAACAAGGAGAATTTTCTCAAAATCAAGGGGAGATTATTGTGTACTTATTACTCCGATACTGCTCATATTCAATAGGGTTCAGTCCTCATTGATATAAAGATACAGTGCAAATTTGATAATAATTGGATGAAAACTGTTTAATTAATTGCGTAAACAAGCGGGATTTCAAAATTTTCTCATATTCAAGGGGAAGTCATTATGGACTTATTGCTTCGATATTGCTCTTTTTAAACAAGGGCTGTTAGTAAAACATGCCCCATATGGGCTGTCAGTTGTAGTGGCAGCCATTGTGTGAATACGTTTTTTGTCACTGTGACCTTGACCTTTGACCTAGTGACCTGAAAATCATTAGGGGTCATCTGCCAGTCATGATCAATGTACCTATAAAGTTTCATGATCCTAGGCCTTATTATTATCGAGTTATCATCCAGAAACCATTTTACTGTTTTGAGTCACTGTGACCTTGACCTATGACCTGAAAATTAATAGGGGCCATCTACCAGTCATGATCAATGTATCTATGAAGTTTCATGATCCCAGGCGTAAGCATACTTGAGTTATTATCCGAAAACCATTTTACTGTTTTGAGGTACTTAGACCTTGACCTTTGACCTAGTGACCTGAAAATCAATAGGGGTCATCTGCCAGTCATTATCAATGTACCTATAAAGTTTCATGATCCTAGGCCTAAGCATTCTTGAGTTATCATCCAGAAACCATTTTACTATTTCGAGTCACTGTGACCTTGGCCTTTGACCCAGTGACCTGAAAATCAGAAGGGTTTGGGTCCTCATTAATAAAAAGACACTGAACAAGTTTGAAAAGAATCGGGTGAAAACTGTGGACTTAATCGGATAAGCAAGAAAAAGTAACCATTTTACTATTTTGAGTCACTGTGACCTTGACCTTTGACCTAGTGACCCGAAAATCAATAGGGATCATCAGCAAGTCATGATCCATGTACCTATGAAGTTTCATGATCCTAGGCCTAAGCATTCTTGAGTTATCATCTGGAAACCATTTTACTATTTCGAGTAACTGTGACCTTGACCTTTGACCCAGTGACCTGAAAATCAATAGGGTTTGAGTCCTCATTAATATAAAGACACTGAACAAGTTTGAAAAGAATCGGATGAAAACTGTGGACTTTATCGGATAAACAAGAAAAGGCTAACACACAAACCGACAGACAGACACCATGCTATCCCATAATAAAAACTGTTTCCCGGACCTATCTAGTAACATTGTTAAAATGTATATATAGAAGTTGCTAGGGAACAGTCTACGTGTTGCTATGAAAAGGTGTGGTATTTGCTAGACAATATAGCCAGTACATTATTATCATGTAGCGAAATTACAGACGAAAGCAGTCGCATTCCTTCCTTAGAGAATGTTTAAGTTAGTTTGCGACACAGATACCATTAGCAATTCTATTAGCTTTGCACTCAAATATAAAACATGCATTATTCATCGGCAAACATTGTATCAATCCTACATACCATGAGCTTTATACTCGTATGGAAGTATGTCGTATGATAAATTAAAACAAGAGGACCATGATAGTTCTTAAGCACTAAACTTAATTCACTTACAACAATTGATGAAGACTTATCTTTTGATCTAAATGTTGATCCCACCTGACCCAGTTTCAAGCATGGTCTTAATATTGTAAATGTAAACATTATGATCATTTTTCATCAATATTGAGTCATAAATCTCCCCTCTAGATGGTTATCGAGGTTTTCTTTTAAGATTTTACCTGGTCGCCTACTTTTTTTTGGACAAACTTTACTTAGATTCAAACTGGGCCTTTATTTGTAAAGATATACATTCTGAAAGTTTCATAAAGAGCCATTAATATTGCTCCTAGCGTTGAAAGCACATAACCCATAATCAACTTTTGCCTAGACTTTGTCAAGACCAATTTTTATTAAGATAGATTTATACATATATATATATGTGGCTTCAAGATAGGTACCAAAGCTATTTCTAAGATTTGGCCTTGTTATCTAATTTTTGGACACACGTGACTAAGATTCTAAAAAGGCTCACATAATATCAAGATACACATTTAGACCAAGTTTAACCAAGATTGAGTCATACAATGTTGGCTCTAGGAAAGTGACAAGGTTTTTCTAAAATTTGAGCTTGTGACATCTTTTTGGACGCTTATGACCAAATTTTGAATTTGTACTATATACTGTCCATATAAACATTCTGACCAAATAAAGACTTAGTCATAAATGTTACCTAATGAATAATTACAATTAAAAAAAAAAATAGATTTGACAACAAGACCTAGTTTTTGGAGGTACATGACTCAGATTCAAATTCTGCAATGACTTTGCCCAGATAAACATTCTAACCTTCTAACAAAGTTTCATTAAGAGTGAGTCATGAAAGTGTTTTCTTGCGTGGTATTACAGGCTTTTTCTCAGATTTGAAATGGTATTCAACGCTTATCATTATATTCTATTTATCCCATTTGATTTTTTGACATTTAACATAAATAGATCTAATAACCTTAGCCTAACAATTATTTTAATTCATTCTTAAAAGCGCAGAACGTGTTTTTTATATAATGTTATGGGTATGCCGTGTGTGATCGGATGCATCAATGGCGCCCATGTTTTGTTAAAATCATTTCCCCGAGAACAGGGAACGACAAAGTACAAACAAAAACAAAAACACGTTCGAACTAGTATCTTACCTTTCATTATCCTTTAAAATCCATCTAATAATCCATTTAACTCAATAATTGACGATTTTTGCATCTAGGGTCTTTAATAATAATTTTAGCATAGTTAAATAAAGACCCTTATGCCATCCTATCACTAAATTCAAATGAGTTTATGAACTCAATAAACTTTCTTCTTCGTAACACGCTACATCATGTACTCTACGTACATTACTGCTGTTAAAATGAACCGGAGCAGTTTATCAAATAATAGCTGTTGGTAAACTCGGATGCATTTGCAGATTCTGCATACAAACATAATTATGTTTAAACTTGCACAATATTATTTATCTATGGTAAATGTCCTTATTGTACAAGAAAATAATTTAATATATAAATACACAAACAATGGAAAACATTCCATTACACAAAAGATAAATCAGTGGATAATACCCGTGTACAAAATGGGACATTCCGAATTCCAGTGTGGTGCTATTTTTACCATCTACTTTACACAGCTCTATCCCTAACGTGAATTAAATCGGAAAGCAAATATTGCAGATTATTTATGAATTGTGCGATATTTGTATGGCTTGTTGTACATTCTTAAATGTCAAAAGTATATGCATGGATTATAAACAATGCACATTACACGAAATAAGGAAAATGTGATAAATTGACAATTCAAATACTGTACGTCGATATACAGTACATGTACATGCGAAATAAGTCGCGTTTATAATAAATCGTCAATTTTTTTTTTTGGAAAATGACGCAATAAGTGTCATTTTTTGACGCCATCAATCAGCTGATTCATTATACTGATGGCGAAAAATTATGTCATATTACTAGATTTAAAGGTTGAAGGTCGTAGAATTTTGAAGCTAAAGTTTTCTCGACTTTATTTCTTATGAAAAATCATTCAGTGGTAAAGTAAAAAGTAGTCCGTGCACGCGGCAGGTAAATCCCACAAGGTTGAATACAGGCTAGTATATTCCAAAAGGTGTTATACCATCAATGTCGCGTTGAAAATGGGATAAAAGGTGTTATTCAACTTCAACAATATATGACCTTAGTAACTTATATGCAAACTTATTAATAAGTGCTTCCTCCAGTAATGACAGCTTTCTGACTTCTCCACGACCCCTATTCCTGTTACTGTTGTAATTAATTATAATATTCAGTCAAATCTATAATATTATATGTCTGCATTTTACAAAAGACTAAAACCAAGCTTACAAGAAATAATACCAGATAATTAATTTCCGAACTATTTCAATACGTAAAGACTTATAAGAACATGAAATTATCAATAAACCACAGAAGAGGAAAATACAATACTGTTATCAATATTTATTTATATGGCAAACCATTTATACAACATAAGCATGCAAGTCTTGCTATAACTTAAACAACTAATAAATCTAATATTGCACGTGGCAAGTTTGTTTAATACAATGAATACAGCTCATGATCCAGGATATATCAACAAACTTGAGGAATTCCAATTTACAAATAAGCTCCCTATTAAATATTGGAGTATTGATATTTCCTTCTTGAAATCTGCAAAGATTCATATGAAGCATTCAATTTTTACTTCATTTATTATGTATCCAACATAAAACTCATCAACAACCACTGTATTATAAGAAATTGGAATGAGACCTCAAACTTGGAATGGATGTCATTTTGGTGATTTTCCTAATCAAAACTGATCATTTAATATTCTAAATATTTTTTGTAATATTCTGTCAATACTCTTAATAAGACTTAAATTTACAGTTTTTGTATTTTTTACCATTGCAACTGAATTTCTATACTGTCTTTAAGTTTCCATATACAGTTTCATTTTTTATGTATTTTGTTGAAAAAAAAGTCCAATTTAACAGCCTGATTTGTAGTAAATTCAATTTATACAATCCAGTTATACATAAAAATGTATAGAATTAAATTTGTCAAAATTAATACCGGTAAATACGACAGGGAAAACTGCAAATTATGTTGTTGAAAAAACAAACAGTTTATTCCAAGATTAATGTCTTTTTCAACTGCATATAAAAGTGCTAACAAATTAAACATGGCAAACATATTGTCAAAGCTCTGATCACATGTGTGAATAAAGCATTCCATAATAACGTTCAGAATCACAGCACATCTTATATGGTATATACACCAAAACTCAATATACCTAACACATATAAGCATTGCCTAATAGCACAAAAGAAATCTGAATATCTCGTTATAACAATCTTTACAAACCTACACAAAAGTTTCATTTCATTAGCGTTGCTAGTTTTGCCGTTTTGTAATCCGATCGTAACTGTACGAATGAGAGTAACACGCTCTTGTCCAATCCTGCCTGCAAACCAGAAACATATTCATTGTCATAGGGAATGGTTCACAGATGTTTGCATTTTTTATTATTTCAACACATCCGTTTACTAACAAATCTATGTTGTTTGAATGGTCAAAACTAACTATCATAGGAAGAATTAAAAATTGCACCAACAAAAAATTGCCTTCGCAAGGATTCGAACCCGAGACCTCTTGGACGCAAGGGTGCTACCACCACCTTACAGAGGCTTTAGTATTCATCAACCAAACATTTATGCTATGTCAAAATATTCTCCAAATTGTCGGGGAAAATAAAAACTACAATTTAACAAACATTATTATTTTACTGATTTAGAATGATGATAATCAATTAATTAACCCCTGTTTTTTTTTTACATTTTTCTTAGTTGATTTTTATTTTGCTTGTTTTAACAAAAAAAATTTACTTTCATTTTTTTCATCTTATATGACAATGATTTTTAAAATTGCCATTTAACCAAACTGTGAAAAAGTTCCATTTTACAGCAAATATCTGGTAATTGTATGGTAAATATAAAGGCTAATTTAAGTGTGCCAAGTGTACTGTATTTTGAAATTTTAAATTCTTTGACACTTTGTTTTCCCTTTTGATGTGTTCTTGTTTATTCCTATTATACAACTAAATGTCCTTTCTTGATATAAAATACATTTTTAAAAAGCTAGTTTCTCTATAAACTCTGCTTAAGAAATTTAAAAAACAAAATGTTTTTAAAATCATAACAATAACTTGACTGTAAAATTCACAATAAAAGACAACCATTCCTAATACTAATAGACTTTTACCAATTGAATATTGATTGTTATGCATAAACCATTAATAGAATACTAGTGACCATATTGCATCTCTTAATGTGTTTCTATTGTCAATTGGGAAATCATAATTCTCTAGGAACATTTCTCTTGCAGATAAGCTAAAACAAGAGGGCCTCAAAGGCCCAAAGTCGCTCACCTGAGATAAAAAAGAAATGACCTGTTCTTTGCAGCCCAAGATAGCAATGGAACAAATGTTCTAACCAAGTATCATGAAGAATGAACAACAAATGGCCCCTTGGCGGCCATGATTTTTAACAGACTTGAACTCTTCCAAGATATGTCCAAATTTAATGAAGATTGGGAAAAAAATATGTCTTCTAGACTGTTCACATGTTGTCACTATATACATATAAAGAAAACTGCCCCACTCCCTGGCGGTCATGTTTTTTCACTGATCACGACCATTTACAAACTCGTCCGAGACATCCACATAACTAATGTTTTGACAAAATTTCATGATGATTAGGCTAAACATGTGACTTCTAGAGTGTTCACAAGCTTTTTTACTATATAAATATAAGGAAAAAGACCCCCCCCCTGGCTGCAATGTTTTTTTACCGATCCAAACCATTATCGAACTAAACTGCCCTATCCAGGTGTGGTAATGCGGTCTCCTTTGCTTACACAAATGAACCTGTCACAGGACGGTTACAAGTTATGTAACTTTGTAAGCACTTATGTAATGCGGAAATATTTATTTGACAAACTCTTATTTCCGGTCACGATGACTATACTGACTGGTTGTAATTCAATTAACTAAAGACGTTCAGTCAGGGACGCCTAAATACACTCAAAGAATTTATTTATAAGTGAAACCCAAGGCAGCTTTAACAAAAATAACTAATGTTTATTCCAAGCACTCGGAAAATGAAGAACAATGACAGAAAATTAAGAACAGGTACAAGCCAAGTCTAAAGAATCTAAGTATCGTTACAAAAATGAACAACATACAGTATATACCTTAATGAATGTAAAAATAAGTTCAAAATCTGTCAAAAAAACTGATATAAATATAAGTTACTGTTAGTCTAGAAAGTGCTTCAAAAATCTAGTTTACAAAATAGGTCTAATTTAATCTAAAGAACAATATTTATGAAGATTAGGAAACTTCAGTGAATCAAATGTAAAAATAAGAAAAATTTACTAGATTTATTGACATAGAATAGAGTCTTTCTAATTTAGAAAATGCCAAACAAAAATAATATAAATTATAAGAATAATTTATAAAATAATGCCAAAATGTCTTGATGCTGGTGTTAAAAATAATTTAGAGTTTAATTATTACAAAATTCCAACCTTTTTCAAGAGCTGTTAACTTTTCAAGAAAGCATCAAGAGGTGTTTAAATCAGCCCAAACAGCTTATTTTATACAGTTCAGAAGAGATCAATGGCAGAGTAGTCAATTTTCCCTCAGAACAGTGCAATGATCAATATCTTCCCAAATTCCAGAGCAGAACTAAAAATAGATTACTGAACCAGGTTAAACAAGGGAGATAAATACTGCATAAATAATGCAAAATCATGTACATGTTGTCTTTCTTTCAGTTATCTCTCAGTTGAAAGGCTTATCATAAGTGTTATGACTAAAACAGTTATGTTAACTATGAAAATTCTGTGTTATGAAAAATTACATAACACAGTTAATGTCACATAATATTGACATAATAAAACCAAACTTTACTACACAGGAAACCAATGTTCTGACCAAATTTCATGAAGATTGAGCAAACTAGAAAGTTAACAAGATTTTACTATAGCCATATATAGCCATATAAGGAAAAATGCCCCGCCCCTTGGCAGCCATGTTTTTCAAGCCAAGGTTACCATTTTTGAACTCATCCAAGATATCATTGGGACAAATCATCTGAGCAAGTTTCATGAAGATCGGAAAAAAAATGTGGCCTCTATAGTGTTAACAAGGTTTTACTATAGCCATATAAGGAAAAATGCCCCGCCCCCTGGCGGCCATGTTTTTCAACCAACGGACATCATCGTCCAAGATATCATGGGGATGATTCTTCTGACCAAGTTTTATGAGGATCGGACAATAAATGTGGCCTCTAGAGTGTTAACAAGATTTTGCAATAGCCATATATAGCCATATACGGAAAAATGCCCCGCCCCTTGGCAGCCATGTTTTTCAAGCAAACATAACCGTTTTTGAACTCATCCAAGATATCATTGAAACCAATCTTCTGACCAAATTTCATGAAGATTGGACAATAAATGTGGCCTCTAGAGAGTGAACAAGGCAAATGTTGACGTCGCACAACGCACGACGGACAACGGACGACGGACAAAAGGCGATCACAAAAGCTCACCATGAGCACGTTGTGCTTAGGTGAGCTAAAAAGGTGACATAATAACTATCAAGTAATATGTCATTGTCAAGACTGGAATATTTATTTCCAGTATAGATCATTTATCAGGAGTAATGTGTTTGTTAAAGTAACACTTGATTTTTGATGATGATATTAATAAAACTATTGGCTTTTATCACACATTACTTTTTTATACTCCATCAGCTTGCAATGTCCTTTAAAGATGCTGCATTTAAAGTTTTCAATTTGTTAATATGCATTAAACAATATTCGTATTTTAAGAAGATCAAATACATTTACAGATATCTAAAATACACTTTGAAGTTAAAAGTTTGTGTTAACAAAAGCACTTAACATTCTGCATGTTTGTCAAGTTATGAAATTAAGTTATGTATTTACTTATAATTTCTAAATCATATTTAAAAGTTTTGTAATTAAACTTAAAAGAAAATAAATGTACTTTTTCAAGTAGATTTTCTCATAAACACGTATGTGCTTGATTAACAATCCATTAAACATCCTTTTTAACCAGGTTGCCCTTAAAGTTTTCCAATGTGATTAACAGTATTGTATAATTGTACAGTATGATAGCATAATTTTAATATCAGGGGAATACTACTTAACCATGTGACTGTGCAAGTAATTCTGTTATGGTGATCAGTAGAATACATTGGACTCACATCATGCAAAAGTGGGTCTTATGCAATATGGACGCACCTTAAATGACTTATGCAGACATGGTAGCTTATGACCAGACTGCACGGATGCGCAGGTTAGTCTGGGGCTACACTTGCCATATAGCGGAAAACACCATTTTTGCATTATCAGGCTCATTTCATCGCTGTGTAAGAAAATCCCATTCTTATAATTAAGCAATTATTGTAAAAAACATTTGGCAAACAATTTGTTTAATAAGCTCTATTATTACGCCAAAACCTACACAGAAAAGCCATTTTTGTACAAAATAATTAATGTTTCTTGATATTTCAACTAAATAACTATAAGTATAATGATAAAAAAAGTCATCTTGAGACAGTCCTGTTATATGTTTTTGTTCAAATGACAGCTTTGCAAAATGTTAGACTTTTCAAACTGCAAAAAGACCATTAAATCAAATACATTGGGTACTGAAAGCTGATATGAGGCAGCATCTGTGGAATTACGCCATATCATAAATCTTCAATGTCTACCAAACATCCCCATAATATATATTCATTTTTATTTCCAAGAATTTCACAGCATTTGAAACTTTCAGTTTTTGTAGGATGCTGTAGACAGCGACAGAGAGTATCAACAATAATGAATTGTCAGCATATTGCATTTATATAGGTTTCTTAGGAAAATATTTCCATGGCTATTCCATCAAAATGAAATGATTTGGCATTAAGTTCATTTGCAAAGAAAACAAAGAATTTGTTCTTAATTAAACAGAAAAAAAATAAAATATAGGTGAAATATTCATCAAATAAAAAATAATAATAACTAAGATAAAAAAACTAAACATTTATATGTAAAAAGAAAATAATTCATGCAATCTATAAATATTTCCAACAAACACCATTTTAATGCTCATACAATATAAAAAAACAACAGATCAGGTACATGTAAAAGTGACACTGCATTTTCAAAATTATATCAGCCAAATTCTGTCCGCATTGGCTAATCCGGACACTTTCCCCCCTTAAATGGATTTTTGCTATGAAGAGACTTCCATAAAAGGGTTGAATTACGTCCCTGATCTGCACAGGCTAATCTCAGGCGGCACTTTATGCACATGCATTAAGAACCGTTTTCCCAGAACGCAGATCATACTTATGCAATCATGTAATCCTGATGACCCTTTCCCTACTCACCAACTGATCCCCTGATGACACTTCCCCTACTCACCAGCTGATCTCCTGATGACCCTTCCCCTACTCACCAGATGATCTTATGATGACCCTTCCCCTACTCACCAGATGATCTCCTGATGACCCTGTCCCTACTCACCAGCTGATCTCCTGATGATCCTTCCCCTACTCACCAGCTGATCTCCTGATGACCCTGTCCCTACTCACCAGTTGTTCTCCTCCACAGACTTGCTTCAGGTTCTCAGGTACCACCACTAGCAGGTTACAGAGTGCATGCAGCTTCTCAAAGAGCTGGGAGATCAGTGGAAGTCCAAACTCCTTCACACATTTACGGTACTCATTGACATCACATATCACGAGCATAGCGCCTGCAATTAAGGTTGTCTTTGTTATTGAATTTTGAATATATGTATTTATAGTGATGATGACAATGGTGGTGGTGGTGTTGGTGGTGGTTGGCAGCAGTGGTGGTGATGATCATGATGATGATTTTGATGATGACGGCAACAACAACAATGACTACGTCCACTACAAAGATCATCATAATAATTACAATAATCAAGTCAAGTGCCAGTTGAAATTTGTCAAAGTCTTGATAACTTAGACACATGACAAGAAAATATGATGCCTCAAAAAAGATATACATTACCAAGATGATTCATCTCCTTCCAAATTCTAAATGATAACCACAAGCAGACTGTGTATACCTAGAGAGTTGTAGGTGAACTGGCACAGATGGTCATAGATGATCCTGTGCAGCCTGGTCCCCAGCTCCAGAAGCACGGCCTCCACATTCTTGCCATCC
The DNA here is from genome assembly GCF_020536995.1 of Dreissena polymorpha. Lineage (NCBI taxonomy): Eukaryota > Metazoa > Mollusca > Bivalvia > Myida > Dreissenidae > Dreissena > Dreissena polymorpha. The sequence continues at coordinate 38,585,017 of NC_068357.1, forward strand.
ATATTGTTTCTCACCGTCTGGTGCTGTTGGGTGACGAACTTCACCACCTTTGCTGAGGCCTATAATAAAACATGTACATTGCCATCAGTGCTTCTCCTGGCTAAAAATTTTCTACAGCCAAACTGACCATAGAACATAGAAATCCAGCTCATTTGGTTGTTTTATAGGTATTCTTGTGGAAAAAGTTGTAACCAACTACAATTTTCTTTTGCCATATAAGTTTTTTTGTATAAATTGGTTTATTTTCAGAAAGGTCGAGACCTTTATAACAACATGTACATCACCACCTGGTTGCAGCCTCTAGTAACACATGTACATTACCAACTTGGCTGCTGCCATTAGTAACAAATGTACACCACCAACCTTGCTGCGGCCTTTAGTTATACAAGTACATCACCAACTTGGCTGGGGCTTTAGTTATAAGTGTACATCACCACCTTGACCATGGTCTTTAGTAATATATGTACATCATCACCTTGACCATGGCTTTAGTGATACACCTACATCATCACCTTGACCATGGCCTTTAGTGATACATGTACATCACCACCTTGACAATTGCCTTTGTTGATACACGTACATCATCACCTTGACAATTGCCTTTAGTAATACATGTACATCACCACCTTAATCATGGCCTTTAGTGATACACGTACATCATCACCTTGACCATGGCCTTTAGTGATACATGTACATCAACACCTTGACCATGGCCTTGAGTAATACATGTACATCACCACCTTGACCATGGCCTTTAGTTATACATGTACATCATCGCCTTTACCATGGCCTTTAGTAATACATGTACATCACCACCTTGACAATTGCCTTTAGTGATAATACATGTACATCACCACCTTGACCATGGCCTTTAGTAATACATGTACATCATCACCTTGACCATGGCCTTTAGTAATACATGTTCATCAGCACCTTGACCATGGTCTTTAGTAATACATTTACATCATCACCTTGACCATGGCCTTTAGTGATTCATGTATATCACCAACTTGGCCAAGGCCTTAAATAATGCATGTACATCCCCACCTTGACCATGGCCTTTAGTAATACATGTACATCACCACCTTGACCATGGCTTTTAGTAAGACATGTACATCATCACCTTGGCCATGGCCTTTAGTAAAACATGTACATCACCACCTTGAAAATTGCCTTTAATGATACATGTTCATCAACACCTTGACCATGGCCTTTAGTAATACATGTACATCATCACCTTGACAATTGCCTTTAGTGAAACATGTACATCAACACCTTGACCATGGCCTTTAGTAATACATGTACATCACCACCTTGACAATTGCCTTTAGTGATACATGTTCATCAACACCTTGACCATGGCCTTTAGTAATACATGTACATCACCACCTTAATCATGGCAATTAGTAATACATGTACATCAACAACTTGACCATGGCCTTTAGTGATACATGTACATTGCCACCTTGACCATGGCATTTAGTAATACATGAACATCACCACCTTGACCATGGCTTTTAGTAATACATGTACATCATCACCTTGACCATGGCCTTTAGTAATACATGTACATCACCACCTTGACAATTGCCTTTAGTGATACATGTACATCAACACCTTGACCATGGCCTTTAGTTATACATGTACATCACCACCTTGACAATTGCCTTTAGTGATACATGTACATCAACACCTTGACCAAGGCCTTTAGTAATACATGAACATCACCACCTTGACAATTGCCTTTAGTGATACATGTACATCAACACCTTGACCATGGCCTTTAGTAATATATGTACATCACCATCTTGACAATTGCCTTTAGTGATACATGTTCATCAATACCTTGACCATGGCCTTTAGTAATACATGTACATCATCACCTTGACAATTGCCTTTAGTGATACATGTACATCAACACCTTGACCATGGCCTTTAGTAATACATGTACATCAACACCTTGACAATTGCCTCTAGTGATTCATGTATATCACCAACTTGGCCAAGGCCTTAAATAATACATGTACATCACCACCTTGGCAACAGCCTTTTGGAATACATGTATATTACCACCTTGGTTGCTGCGTTTAGTAATACATATACATCACCTCATTGAATGAGGCCTTTAGTGATACATGTATAAGCATTGATCTGAACAATGAGTAGTTTTGAGCTCATTAAAAGTATACTCTGTGCAAAATAAGGTCATTTTGCCATGGACTTTAGGAACAAAATTATGTGCATGAACTCTGAATAGCTTTGAGCTCATTAACAATATTTTTTTAACTAACAATATAATGACAGCATGTAAAATATATATTCGTGCCAAAGTTAGGTCATAATTTATTCACATGTACTTAAATAAAATACTTTTTTTGCACATCTAGATCAGTCTAAAGAATAAAATTTTATGAATTTCTAACAAGAGGGCCAAAATGGCCCTAGTTGGCTCACCTGAGAGGAGTCGGTTCATTCAATCTTTACCTAATGTCAAACATTACCTAGCTATTGACCAGACAAACATCCTGGTCAAGTTTCTGCACAATCTAAGGGCAATAATTATGTCATTAATTATATAATTTTGCTCAACATCAAACTTGACTGAGATCTTTCAGCAACTTTGATAAAGAATGCTTGAGAAATGTGAATGCTAGAGTGTTTACAAACCAAATGTGGACGGACGGACAGCGGACAAAGACCAATCCTAAAAAATCACCTGAGCAATCAGGTGAGCTAAAAAGTGTGTTTCACCGATCTGAGCCATTTTCCAACTTGTCCAAGAAATCAATAAAACCAATGTATCGACTAAGTTTCACGATGATTAGGCAAAAAATGAGACTTCTATAGTGTTCGATCACAAGGTTTCTCTCTATATTGTCACATAAGGAAAACTGCCCCACCCCCCCTGGCAGCCATGTTTATTGACCCATCGGGACCATTTGCAAATCTATTCACCAAGTTTCATGATGATTGGGCAAAAAATGTGACTTCTAGAGTGTTCACAAGCTTTTTTTTACTATATAAATATAAGAAAACTGCCCCCCCCCCCCCGGCAGCCATGTTATTCAACTGACCGGAACCATTTTCCAACTCAACTCTCGTATCAAGGAAACAAATGTTCTGACCAAATTTCATGAAAATTGGGCAAAAAATGTGACTTCTAGAGAGTTTCACCAAATATGATGGTTATATCTCAAGGGACATAGAAGTTATAAGCATTTTACAAAACATAAACGCAGATTTCGAAACCTAAAGGCGGACCCTAACTTCAAGGTCAAGGTCACAGGGGTAAAAAATTGTGTGCGTATGGAAAGGCCTTGTCCATATACACATGCATACCAATTATTAAGGTTATATCTCAAGGTACATAGAATTTATGAGCATTTTTCAAAACCTAAACGCAGATTTTGAAACCTAAACGTGGACCCTAAGTTCAAGGTCAAGGTCACAGTGGTAAAAAATTGTGTGCGTATGGAAAGGCCTTGTCCATATACACATGCATACCAAATATGAAGGTTATATCTCAAGGGACATAGAAGTTATGAGCATTTTTCGAAACCTAAACACAGATTTCGAAACCTAAACGCGGACCCTAAGTTCAACGTCAAGGTCACAGGGGTAAAAAATTGTGTTCATATGGAAAGGCCTTGTCCATATACACATGCATACCAAATATGAAGGTTATATCTCAAGGGACATAGAAGTTATGAGCATTTTTCGAAACCTTAACACAGATTTTGAAACCTAAACGCAGACCATAAGTTCAAGGTCAAGGTCACAGGGGTTAAAAATTGTGTGCGTATGGAAAGGCCTTGTCCATATACACATGCATAGCAAATATGAAGGTTATATCTCAAGGGACATAGAAGTAATGAGCATTTTTCGAAACCTACACGCAGATTTCGAAACCTAAACGCGGACCCTTAGTTCAAGGTCAAGGTCACAGGGGTACAAAGTTTTGTGCGTATGGAAAGGCCTTGTCCATAAACACATGCATACCAAATATGAAGGTTATATCTCAAGGGACATACAAGTTATGAGCATTTTTCGAAACCTAAATGCAGATTTTGAAACCTAAACGCAGACCCTAAGTTCAAGGTCAAGGTCACAGGGCTAAAAAATTGTGTTCGTATGGAAAGGCCTTGTCCATATACACATGCATACCAAATATGAAGGTTATATCTCAAGGGACATAGAAGTTATGAGCATTTTTGGAAACCTAAATGCAAAGTGTGACGGAAAGACGGACAGACGGACAGACAGACAGACAGACAGACAGACAGACAGACAGACAGACAGACAGACAGACAGACAGACAGACAGACAGACAGACAGACAGACAGATGGACCGACGGACAGTCTGATCACTATATGCCCCCTTTTCTTCGAAAGGGGGCATAAAAACATCCAACCTTGAATAACAATTAACACATAAATGAAACACAACTACACTGTATTATTATGAAAACATTAATAATCAAAGGGGAGTAACTACTGTAAACTTAAATGCAATATTTAGAAGTGTTGTCTCACATGTTACATGACCTTAATTCATGATTGTTTGCAAGCCTTTTTACTATATAAATAAAAGGAAAGCTGCCCCGTCCCCCTGGCAACCATGTTTTTCAACAGACCGGAACCATTTTCAAACTTAACTCACGTATCTAGGAAACAAAAGTTCTGACAAAATGTCATGAAAATTGGGCCAAAAATGTGACTTCTTGAGTGTTCACATATTTTCACTATATACATATAGAGAAAAATGCCCCACCCACTGGCGGCCATGTTTTTTCACTGATCTGGACCATTTTAAAACTCGTCCGAGAAATCAATAAAACCAATGTTTTGACCAACTTTCATGATGATTGGGCAAAAACTGTGACTTCTAGAGTGTTTACAAGGTTTCTCTATAGCCAAATAAGAAAAACCGCCCCGCCCACTGGCGGCCATGTATTTCAACGGACCAGAACCACTTTTGAACTCAACCAACATATCATTAAGACATTTTGACAAAGTTACATGAAGATTGGGCATGAAATGTGACTTCTACAGTGTTTACAAGTTTTTCCTTTTTTTTGACCTAGTGACCTAGTTTTTGACCCAGCACAACCCAGTTTCGAACTCAACCGAGATTTCATTGAGACGAAGCTTCTGACCAAGTTTCATGAAGATCGGACAATAAATGTGGCCTCTAGAGTATTTACGAACAAATATTGACGGACGGAAGGACGTATGACAGACAAAGACCGGTCACAAAAGCTAACCTGAGCAATTAGGTGAGCTAAAAAGAAATTAAAATCAAATAATATTAAAATATATCAACAAAGAGAATGTTAACAAGATGGCAAATATTAAAAGAATTATTTACTTGTACAGACTCTCCAAAATGACCAGAGATAGACCAACTAACATTTCCATAAAAAATTGTTTCGAAAATAAAGACTATGCAGCTTTACTTTTAAACACTTTTCCAAATGTTATTGCAAAATGTTTTCCCAGTCCTAGCACCATAAGTAACCTAAGCCCCAGAAATTAATCCCTTTATCTTGTTAACGAGCAATCTGCCAAGCAAATAAACAATAAGAGCCCAATCCATACAATTTTAGAAATATATACTTAAAAGTAGAAACAATACATTTTATTTTTTAATCCATCAATATATGACAAAGTTATAGCTGAGACAAGAGTTTTTAAAAGGACATCTGGAAACTTGTACAGACAGACAGTGCAACTGCTATAGGCCACCTTCTGCAAAAAGGCATACACATGACAAAAGACAGCAATTATGTACAGAATTAGTTGCATCCAAACTTATTTGTCCCATACCAAGCAAATAAAGAGGAGCCGAGTGCAAGCAATCTTGGTAAGTAAATATGAAACTGAATCCCTCTGACTTTGTGGGTGCAAAAACAAATATTGTCTGTATGTATTAACCCATTTATGCCTAGTGGACTCTCCCATCCTTCTAAATTGGATCAATTTATTTCCAAAATTGGGTATGTCTAGTATATTTATTTCTATATTTAGAATATTTCTTACAGTAATTTTCCTTTAAGCAAACAGCGCAGACCCTGATGAGACGCCGCATCATGCAGCGTCTCATCTGGGTCTACGCTGTTTGCCAAGGCCTTTTTTCTAGATGCTAGGCATAAATGGGTTCATTACCTGTGTACCCATCTGTGCCAGCACAGAGTCATCATCAGGCTTGAAGTCATTCTTCTTCTGCTCAGTGGACAGGATGTTTCGAACCCAGCCACAGATTGAGGTCACTGCACGGTCAAGGCCGGTGTCGATCTTGGCCTCAAGGTGCTCACGCAGGTCACGCTTCTTGTGCAGGCAATCTGCATACAGTGGTGTTGACCTGAAAATGGTAGAATTATTTTTATTATATGCGAGTCATAAAGAAAGATCTAGAACAAATTTACTTAGTACTTCACTATTTTCCTCTCCTTCTATTGGGTGGTTAAGACAGAAGTGTTCAGTACCTTTTGATGTGTTATTTATTTCATTATTATATGTCAATATCAAAATGAGGTCAAATGATATGAGTGTGCTTGTTGGTTGAAAGAATCAAAGCCTCTAAGTAAGTAGAATTGATGTTAATAAGCCAGTCAATTTGGGTCAACCAAGTCCATAAAAAAAATAAAAAATAAGTCCATGAGAAGGTCAAGGTCAAGGTCAGGAGATGCTGATGAGTTGAGAATGTTTATATATTCAATGCGGGGAATCACGTGGTCAGATTTGAGAATAAATGGCCGCCGATGCTTCGATTTGATGGAGAAATTGAGTCTTCAAACAGGTACATCTACCTTATTACTTACTTGTTTTTATTCAGATAACGCCTATCATAGGGCCAACCGGAAGCGGTTTCAGCGAGTATCAACTGTTTTCCGCTGGTTGGTCTGAGTGTGGAGATTACTCATGGAATATTTCGTGATTTCCTGAACCGTCAAACAGTTGATGCTCGCTGAAACCGCTTCCGGTTGGCCCTACGTTATCCGAATAAAATCAAGTAAGTAATAAGGTAGATGCACCTGTTTGAAGACTCAATTTCTCCATCGAATAGAGGCATAGGCGGCCATTTTTTCTTAAATCTGACCACGTGATTCCCCGCATTGATATTACATCCATTCAAATGAAAAGCTTTGTACCGTGCAGTAATGATTTTAGAGGAAATTTGGGGTTAACTATGAATATGGCTCTTCTGAATATCCACAAGTCCAAAAGTAGGTCAAGGTCAAAGTAAGGTAATGCAGGTGTATTCAAAGTTGAACAAGATGCGTTTGTGAAACACAATGTCCCCCTATATGATGTTTGACCTTGAAGGATGACCTTGACCTTGTGAAGGATGACCTTGACCTTGACCTTTCACCACTCAAAATGTGCAGCTCCATGAGATACACATGCATGCCAAATATCAAGTTGCTATCTTCAATATTGCAAAGAATTCATAAAATAAGCGATTTGGGTCACATATATTTGACCTCTGACCTTGAAGGATGACCTTGACCTTGACCTTTCACCACTCAAAATGTGCAGCTCCATGAGATGCACATGCATGCCAAATATCAAGTTGCTATCTTCAATATTGCAAAAGTATTTATAAAATAAGTGATTTGGGCCACATATATTTTACCTCTGACCTTGAAGGATGACCTTGACCTTGACCTTTCACCACTCAAAATGTGCAGCTCCATGAGATACACATGCATGCCAAATATCAAGTTGCTATCTTCAATATTGCAAAAGTATTCATAAAATGAGCAATTTTGGCCACATATATTTGACCTCTGACCTTGAAGGATGACCTTGACCTTGATCTTTCACCACTCAAAATGTGCAGCTTCATGAGATACATATGCATGCCAAATATGAAGTTGCTATCTTCAATATAGCAAAAGTTATTGCAAAATGTTAAAGTTGGCGCAAACAGACCAACAGACCAGCGGACCAACAGACCAACAGACAGACAGGGCAAAAACAATATGTCCCCCACTACTATAGTGGGGTACATAAAAAGACGTCATTCATGTAAGTTTAAAAGCTTTGTAGGAAGCATCATTTATGTAAGACAAAAAACTTTATTTTGGGCTAACAAGAATTGTGACCTTCTGATACCAAAACAAGTAGATCAATGTCACGGTTCACATGAGCTTAGTGTGAAAGGGGTGTGTTAATACCTAGTTGTTATAAATAACTAAGAATTTGAAAATTATGTATTATTAAAAATGTAGATAAATGTCAAGGCCAAAATGTTATCAAAGAGTGTGGAGTGTGGGTGTGTTGAGAAGTATCAAAGCTTTGGGGAAAGCCCATGTTAAACAGCACCCTGTACTCTTTTTATCTAAATAACTGATTCCCACAACCACGAGAAGTCTTGAATATATGCATACTTAAATCTCATCTCAAACTAATCTCACACTGTAATTTAAAATTAAACAAGAGCAACGCATAACGGGTGCCATGCTCTGCTGCAAAAGCTTGTCAGAATTTTTTTTTTTTTTTTTTTTTTTTTTAGAGGTCACAGTGACCTGGACCTTTGACCTAGCGACCCAAAATGGGTGTGGCGTGTAGAACTCATCAAGGTGCATCTATATATGAAGATTCAAATTGTAGGTGGAAGCACTTTGATTTTAGAGCGAATGTAGAGGTTTATGTTAAAGTTTTATATTAGAGGTCACAGTGACCTTGACCTTTGACCTAGTAACCCAAAAATGGGTGTGGTGTGTAGAACTCATCAAGGTGCATCTACATATGAAGTTTCAAAGTTGTAGGTGGAAGCACTTTGATTTTGGAGCCAATGTTAAGGTTTTAGCACGACGCCTATGGCGGACGGCGGACGACGAGCTGGCTATCACAATACCTTGGGTTTTTCTCCGAAAACAGCTAAAAATTCAAAGTTGATAACAAATAACTGTTTTCTGCGGTCACTTTGTTGACATGATCACTTAAGTTGCAGTTCGAGTTGCTCATCGGCATGGGCAAACATTTAATATGAATTCAAACAATTAATTGAACATTATACAATTTCAAGTTAAGGCACAAGCTCATTTCACAAGCTCATAAAGAACAGATTTAGACTGATGAAAAAAAACAATTAAAATGCATCAAGGCCATGTCCTTGACTTAGAACTTCCATCCATAGGCCTTAACCAGGTGCTGTTCTTTAAAAATCAAGAGAAGATCTCTTCTAATGTTAGACAACAATTATTTCAATCATTCAGCAAATCTGAATATGCAATATTCTATTGATAGCTAAAATAATCACATAGAAGATGCAAAGCTATTAAGCAATGTTGTTATAACTAACAGGGGAGGCAATCAATTTAAAATATACTGCAAACTGTCCAGTTATTGGATTAATGACAATTATATAATATCTGTAGAAAATCTATTAATAATCTCTGTGACCTTGACCCAAGTGACCTCAAACCTCATCAAAAGGTAGATGTCCATGCAAGGTACCTACATGCCAAATATGTAAGAGATTGGTAAAATATTGAAGGCGCTATGAGAAACTGTTACAAAAAAAGACTGAAAAGTGTGACGGAAGGAAGGACAAACTGGCAACTATATGCTCCCTGAAAATATTCAAAACAAAAACAACAAAATTTACCAAAATTTAAAAGAATGTTCCATAGTTCAAGACTACAACAAGACCTGTGTTTGGGAAAACACAGTGCCCGCTGCTGCGCTTTGAAGCCGCGAAGCAGCTTTTTATGGAAAAGTCTGAGTCCCGGAATGAAACTCACACTTCATCTGTCATCTGTTAATCATGTAGATGGACTCACATACCAAAAAATCAGCTCAATATCTTATAGAATTGTGTAAAAACAGGACAGTGCCATGCTATATGCCACCCAACCAGTGGCATAAATATGTGCAAGCATTGTTAGTTTTCAGATCCACCATAATAGCATGTTAATTATATCTTACATAGCAATTTCATTTAATTCTAAAATTACAAAGCACATTATTAACTTGCGAAAAAATGTGGCAATCATAGTTAACAGTTAGTTTGCAGAATGCAAACTTTGGCATTGGTTACATGCTACCAAAAATTCAATCACAGCAAACATGGCAATACAAAACATCATCAACAAATGCAAGAAAATGAAAACTGTGTCATTTAGTGAGAACCTACAAGAAAAGCTAGCAAAGTCCAATAATATGCGTAAGTTTCTAAACTACCAGGTCTGGCTCTAAATACATTTCAGTACTCCTGTTTAAATAACCTTACAACTTTTTTATGAATTTTAGTATGTTCGCAAGATAATGCTGTGGCCAATTAAATCCCAAATAACATAGCTCTGGGTTTTGTCCTTGAAGAGAAGACTAAGTTATTTTCCTATATTAGTCTTTATAAATCATGTGACAGTTGGGAAATGGCCATTGAGTAATCCATGTGCTAGATTTGAACAAACTTAGTAGAGGTTCACCATGCAGATGCTTCATACCAAATAACAAACCCCTGATACTTGTGGTTGCAGAGGTTTTTGAAATGTTCATTTTAAAAATCAATGTTCAGCTCAGAAGGCGTTAAAAAAGTTTAAGTATATATGCATGTACTAACAGGCAACATGGCAATTAAAAAGCTCCCCATGAGCACTATGAGTTCAGGTGAGCTAAAGAACAGCTTTATTTCATTGAACAACAACAGCAAACAGTTCAAAGTCAAATGCAACAAGAAATTTTGAAATAAATTTGAACATAAGCTGTCTTCATTATGCTTGGTACACTAAAAATCCCAAAACTTCAAATGCATGTTAACCATTTGGAATGGTAGGCTACAAGCACACAGTTATTAACATTCACAAGCAAATACAGAAGAATTTAGCACTACAGAATTATGTTATAGCTAAACATGTTTTATAACAAACTAAAGGCTGCATTTAACTCATTTAACTAATACATGAATATGGTTAAATATTTTTTTTTAACTATAGCTCATAGATTTTAGCCTCAACATGATCATTTTCATTTGAATACTTAGACAGAACTGTTAAAACTTATACTTTAGTTTCTGGACTCAACTCCACATAAATGATGAAAAAAAGATCTACTGTATATAATTTAACTTTTGAAATCTGTGCGTGTCCTTCACCAAGTAAAAATTAAGAAAACCATTCTAGCATTAAAGCGGGACTGCATGATTTTTATATGTGTTAAATTGTAATATATTGATAAAACTATGTTACAATAACACAAAATGGGCAAGAAAATATATATTGAAGATGAATTTCATAAAATGCAGCAAAGACAAATATGCGCAACTAGCCGATTATGACCAAGCTATTTCGTACATATTTTCCTACAATAACCGAAGCATTCGTCTTTTTATAAGGATTGGAGTTAGTGTTTGTGTGTCGTATGAATAGATATCGTTGCAGGAAATTAAAATGATCTGTAAAACTAAATTTAGATTCACATCGTACATGCATGATATACATGCTGGCGAATTCGACTGTACAGACATTTTCTATTTCAGAATTAAATATCTGGCTTATTTCGCATTTTTCGACACATGTTCTTCTTTACTTTTATTTTAATTTATATTGAAATATATGTATAATAAGTTTTGTACACATTTGATATAAATTCATAAATATTTGACAAAATCGTGCAGTCCCGCATTAAGTTTATGCTCATTTTAGTAAAATGTGCCAGGCTATTATTTTAGAGCCATACATGTATATAAAGTAAAACAAAGAATGGGTATACATGTAGACACTGATGCCACAGCAATTCACGTTTGGACAAATCTACAATTAAATTTAACGATGGCATAAGAACAAAGAGCAAAATCTGATTGCAAAATTCCTTATATTGCCATCATCTAAACATTCATCATTGAAACTTTGTGCAAAATCTACCAGTTAGAAAATGTAAAAACACATTTTTTTAAATAAATATTCTATAGTAAAAAAGCAGACAAAAAGCATAAATCAGCAACAACTAATCAAAGGCCAAATTCTTTTCTAACAATCTACTACGCATTAAGATCATGCAGCTGTGATAGTTTTAGTTAAAAATACAAAATTTTGGGACAAAATATTTAATAATGGAAACACAAAGGGCCATAGTTATGCCAAAACTTGTTGCAGCCCAAAGTCCTTTTTCAAAATCATCTATATCATAATATGTATCTGTATTTGTATGATTGTCATTCATATTTCACTTGTAAATGTGCTGAGTGTCATAATAAAATGGTAAACTGGTACACTGGTACACATAAGATCATTTAACTATGACATTTTGAGCAAATTTTTCCCAGTAGTTAAAGAGGTTTGAAAGCATGAAATTTCCTATAGTTACAAAAATAGACAGAAGGCCATGCTTTTGGCAAAAATCGTTACAGCCATAGAAAACAAGAGCACCGCCTTGCGGGTGCAGACCGCTCATCTATTTTTCTTTTTAAAGGTGTAGGGACCTATCTCAATTTCAAACACAAAGGAGGGAGGGGTGGAGTGGAGAGGGGTGTATAGTGTGGAGGTGTGGTCATTTATTAAATTTTCTTCAGAAAATGCAACAAAAAAAAATATTTATTATCCCCATGCTTTTTGAAAAGGGTGGGGATATTGTGGTTATCTCCGCCGTCTGTCCAGTTGTCCGTCTGTCTGTCCGTCCAGCCTGGCCACTATCTCCTCCTATGCTATTAGCACTAGAACCTTGAAACTTACAAACATGGCAGCTATGAGCATATGAGCGACCCTGCACTATTTGGAATTTTGATCTGACCCCTGGGTCAAAAGTTATGGGGGTTGGGGTGGGGCCAGGTCAGAGATTTTTACACATTTTTTTAGGTTATTTTACTATAATTTCTTCATTTCTACACCGATTCACTTCAAATTGATACTGAACCTCTCTTATGACAATACGGTTAATCTCAACTATGCATGGCCCCATTACCAACCCTGGGGCGCCCCGCCAACATAGGCCACGCCCACCCAAAATTGCCTTTTACTATAATTTCTTCATTTCTACACAGATTCACTTCAAAATGATACTGAACCTCTCTTATGACAATACAGTCATACTCAACTATGCATTGCCCCATTATCAACCCTGGGGCGCCCCGCCCACATAGGCCACGCCCACCCAAAATTGCCTTTTACTATAATTTCTTCATTTCTACACGGATTCACTTCAAATTGATACTGAACCTCTCTTATGACAATACGGTCAATCTCAACTATATATGGCCCCATTACCAACCCTGGTGCGCCCCGCCCACCCAAAATTGCCTTTTACTATAATTTCTTAATTTCTACACAGATTCACTTCTTATTGATACTGATCTTCTCTTATGACAATATGGTCAATCTCAACTATGCATGGCCCCATTACCAACCCTGGGGCGCCCCTGGGTCAAACATGCGGCGTGGGGATACGCGTCGGCCTCTGCCGCGCCATTTCTAGTTATTTTGTTTTTAGGGGGGGGGGGGGGGATTCTTGGATGGGATGGTTGGACGGTATTTCAAAAATAAAACAATAAAAATAAATATTGTGTTTTTTAACCATGTTTGAAAAAAAAATTGGGGGTGGGGTGTGGGGGGGTATAGTGTAAGGGTGTGATGGTCATTTATTAGATGATCTTTACAAAAAAAATAAAAAAAATGGGGGGGGGATTCGGGGGGGTGGGGGGGATGGTTTGGGTGGAGTCTATTGTGGTATGTCAGGTAAGAGTTGTTTTGTCAAAGTATCAATCAAATCTAATCATAAATAAGAAGTTATGGCAATTTTAGCAAAATTTAATCATTTGACCTTGAGAGTCAAGGTCATTCAAAGGTCAAGGTAAAATTTGACTTGCCAGGTACAGTACCCTCATGATAGCATGAAAGTATTTGAAGTTTGAAAGCAATAGCCTTGATACGTTAGAAGTAAAGTGGATCTAAACACAAAATGTAACCATATATTCAAAGTTACTAAGTAAAAAAAGGGCCATAATTCCGTAAAAATGACAACCAGAGTTATGCAACTTGTCTTTTACTGTCCCCTTATGATAGTTTTGGAGTGTTCCAAGTATGAAAGCAATATCTATGATACTTAAGGGGTAAAGTGGACCAAAACACAAAACTTAACAAAATTTTCAAGTATAAAGGGCCCATAATTCCGTCAAAATGCCAGTCAGAAATACATAACGTTGCCTGCACAGTCCCCTTATGATAGTTAGTAAGTGTTGCAAGTATGAAAGCAATAGCTTTGATACTTTAGGAATAAAGTGGATCTAAACACAAAACTTAAACAATTTTTCAATTTTCTAAGTATAAAATAGCTTTGATACTTTAGGAATAAAGTGGATCTAAACACAAAACTTAAACAATTTTTCAATTTTCTAAGTATAAAAAAGGCACAAAATTCTGTCAAAATGCCAGTCAGAGTTACATAACTTTGCCTGCACAGTCCCCTTATGATAGTTAGTAAGTGTTGCAAGTATGAAAGCAATAGCTTTGATACTTAAGGAATAAAATGCTGCTGTTATAGAGGAAGCTTAATGCTGTCTGTGAGGGCATAAGAGAACTATATAAAATCATAAAATAATCAGTAATTAATGTAAACTAGATAAATACAAATTTCGGTTAATATTACTAAGTATGGTGAAATTCATAAAATAAAATCAACATGAAAATAATCTAACAAATTGATATTATGGAGAAAACTGTTATGCTGTACAACAGTGAACGACATGTGTTTCAAGGTAGGTTTATGCCAATATCGTTATGTCAATATCGCCAATATCATTTTGTAATTGTATTTCCCATTTGTGATGAAATAAGACATCCAAAGGCTTGCAGCACGCAGAAACAGGGTTCAACTTACGCTTTTTCCTTTCCCTGTCCGTTTTTGGCTACAGCTTTACTGATAAAATTATCATTCATGATTTTAAACATTCAGAAAAGGTGAATTCTGCCTATGACAAAGCCAAGAGTTAAAATCAATTAAATTGATTCAAACGAGTTGTTAATGAAAAATATTAACAGTACATTAATTGCAGCAGAAAATGAAATTCAAGTTACTTACTATTCATACAAAAGAGGACATTGTTATGAGTGAAACAAAATTAAGACATTTTCAAATTCTCCCCTGATTATTGACATTATAGATCATTATAACTCATTTATTACTGCCTCATGGTTCTTAATGAAAGAATGAAACATTCTAAAATGCAGGTTGATGTAATGTCTAAATACTTTCAGGCTAGGATTATCAAGCATGTAACACACAGTGAAAGTGTTGCAACTTACGGTGGTTCGTTTCCTTTAATACTGATAAAAAAACGTCAAAGAACAAATTCAACATTCATGCGGTTATTGCAATATCATATTACTCTGTACATAACCCTTTTCATGCTGGGAAATTTGTCGTCTGCTAAAATGTCGTCTGCTGAATTTCTAAAATTAGCATTTTCTTCGTTTTTTTTCCAATGAATACTATCAGAATAGCAAACAGTTTGGATCCTGATGAGACGCCACGTTCTGTGGCGTCTCATCTGGATCCAAACTGTTTGCAAAGGCCTTTAAAATTCGGTTCCCGCACTGAAAGGGATAATTATTTCTACTGATAGCTGAGCATGCTATGTATGTGTGCATAATAAAATAAGAAAGTGATGTATGTTAACTTTATCAACACTTATCAGAAAGTAATAGTACAACACCACATCATACGAGTATCTACAAAACAAGCACAACAAATTATATGTTTTAACAAAAAGAAGCCTTTGAATAATTGTTTAAAGCATTATAAACAAACTCACAACTAGTGTGCTCTGGCTGCATTTGTGTTGAAAATCATTACCCTCAAAAAACAATTATCTTTTTAAAATTAATCTTCCGTGAAATATTCCGTCAATCAACACAGCATTAATCAAACCACGTTACGATAAATTCTGATCATTAATACAGTATACAGATAAGCAAATGCAGGTACTTTTATCAGCATGGTAGAAGAAAATTTACTGTTTACCACACAATAAAAATATTTTATAATTTGAAAAGGCAGTCCAAGTGACAGCTACATCCCCTGCTGAGATTCTGGTGAATTTGACATTGAGGCACCACGACTGACTGATGATTTCAGGTCACCTTCTGAATGACATTAACCTTTAACCTTACTATGCATGTGCTTATTGCTTATATATTGTTAGTTTTGAACTATATTGTTAGCTTTGTACATAAAACGATGAACTGGAATTGTTCAAGTTATATGAATAAACTTTCTGTTCTGTTCTGTTTTATGAAAATCATTCAATTTGTATAAGAGATATATAGCCTGTACGGAAAAATATGAAGGCTAAACTATTGACTTTCAAGTGTTACCTTAAACCAATGTGACTGATTCATGCCTTCTTCACATTGTTTCAATAACCTTTACATTGTAACCAAGTTTCATGAAAGCCTTTCAACGTGTATAGGAGAATTTGAGCAGACACAATAATAAATGGTTAAAGCGGGTATATACGATTTTTATATGTGCTGAATTGTAAAATATCGATACAAATATGTTATAATAACACACAATATGCAAGAAAAATGATACATTTAAGACGAATTTCATAAAATGCAGCAAATACAAATTAGCGCCCCGAGCCGATTGTTACGAAGATAATTCGTAATTATTTTCCTACAATAACCGATGCATTCGTCTTTTTAGTAAGTGTTCCTGTGTCGTATGAATCGATATCGCTGCAGGAAATTAAAATGATCCGTAAAACTAAATTTATATTCACATCGTGCATGCATGATATACGTGCTGGCGAATTCGACTGTACAGCCTTTTTGATTTCAGAATTAAATATCTGGCTTATTTAGCATTTTTCGACACATGTTCTTCTTAACTTTTATTTTAGTTTATATTGAAATATATGTATAATAAGTTTTTCACACATTTTATATTAATTAATAAATATTTGACAAGATCATATATACCCGCTTTAAGGTTTTTACCATAAAGATATAGTATGACCTTTTATGTGAGTTCGCGTAACTGACTCTTTCCTATTTAATATTGTATAAATCACTTATACATTTAAGCCATGTTTTATGAAAATCCTTCAATTGGTATATGAGATATGTATTTGTCACTAAAATAAATGCTCTAACTTTTGACTGCGTAGAATGGCCTTGACCTTGAGTCAGTGCATCTAACTCATGTCTTCTGCATATCGTCTAAGCAAGCTAAACATTTCACCAAAGTTTCAGTATAATCCTTCAAATGGTATAAGAGACATGGAGCAGACACAAAAGTGTAACAGACAGCTTTGCTGACTTAAGGATGGCAACAAATGACATTTATACTGTTTCATAGCATTTCCTGGTCTTTATTAACAAGCACCAGCTGCTACACTCAAACGCACATTAGCACACGCAATAAACTTTAAAGATACAAAACAACATAAAGAATCGACAAATGCTGATAACAACAGTCATTATATTCACACCACCTGAAATTGCAAGCACATTTTCAAGTACAGTGATAATGACAGCATGACTTAGTTCCAACAGGTTAAACATGCAGCACATTTCTTGTGACCTCTACAAAAACTCTACAAAACATACATTCTTCAACCTTAGGATGAAGAACATTTCTGCATAAAAGGCAATGTCAAATAACATACTACATGTGTGAGGCAACATATTGAACTAATTTCTGGGAACATATCTTTTATTTTTGAATTTCTAAGAAGACCACAGGTGTGTTAAGAAAAGAAACGTGTCACATACAATGTGGATATTTTTGTAACTAACGCATACAATCAAACAAAGAAATAACAGAATTTAATGTTCATAAAAAGGTTTGGTATATAACTTAAAATACCCATCCTCCACAAGAATTTAAATGACTTGTATCAAGATCCAAAATGGTCTTCTAATCATAATTTACTTTATGCTAAAAAATCTAATCGTACTGAATACCCTTGATGATCTGATAATATCCAATGCACCAATAGTAGAAAGCATTACACTGGTAAAAGGGACATAAGCTTTATTAAACTTGTTACAGAATAAAATGCACATAGTTGTCCATGACTGAATGCTGCATTGCAAGAAATTCACAAAGAGGGATGAACTGTTGACAGCTCCATGTTTCATCATGATATTGGGTCATATTGGTAAACTTTGTCAAACAATCTTAACATCAACAAAACAATTAAAGGGAATGTTAACTGTTAGCACAAATGTGACATCAACCAAAGACATACTAGGTGTATTTTGTGGGTAAAACCAGTACTAAAGGATATATTCAAAATGTTCACTTCAATTCCACTAGATCAGATTAGCTTATGTTTTCCATTTTAAATTGTACATAGGCCCCATGCCAATCTCGAGTGGCATATTGATTGCTATACAAAGAAAGAAAAAAAGGAATCTTCATAAGAGCCGCTCTATGAAAAAACGGGCTTTAATGCAAGTGCGTTAAGTGTTGTCCCAGACTAATCAAGGACGCCACTTTCCTCATAAACCGGATTTTTGAAAGAGATCTCCTTTAAACAATAAAAACCATACAAGCCAAGAGTGTTTTCCCTGATAAGGCTGTGTGGATGCACAGGCTAATCTGTGACAACACTTTACACACATGCATTTAACCCTATTTTCTCAAAGCGAGGCACCTACATTTGAAGCTGTGCTCTGGACTTACATTAACAGCGGCACAGCACTGTCCATGAACTGCTTCTCAAACAAGTGGAATAGGGTGTTTGCCTGCTGGACCGTGTCAAAAAAGTAGATCTGAGGCGGGGTCTTGGGCTCCCCAACAGGAATGCCTGCAATGAAGTGGAAAGGTAAGGGGCCTGCAATGAAGTGGAAAGGTCAGGGGCCTGCAAAGTAGGGGAAAGGTCAGGGGCCTGCAATGTAGAGGAAAGGTCAGGGATCTGCAATTAGGAGAAAGGTCAGGGACCTGCAATGTAGGGAACAGGTCAGGGGCCTGCAATGTAGGGGAAAGGTCAGGGGCC
This sequence comes from Dreissena polymorpha, assembly GCF_020536995.1. NCBI lineage: Eukaryota > Metazoa > Mollusca > Bivalvia > Myida > Dreissenidae > Dreissena > Dreissena polymorpha. The sequence goes on from NC_068357.1 coordinate 38,603,966, forward strand.
TGCAATGTAGGGGAAAGGTAAGGGGCCTGCAATGTAGGGGAAAGGTCAGTGGCCTGCAATTTAGGGGAAAGGTCAGGGACCTGCAATGTAGGGAAAATGTTGGGGGCTTGCAATGTAGGGAAAAGGTGAGGGGCCTGCAATGTAGGGGAAAGGTCAGGGGCCTGCAATGTATGGGAAAGGTCAGGGGCTTGCAATGTATGGGAAAGGTCAGGGGACTGGAAATGTAGGGGAAAGGTCAGGGGCTTGTAATGTAGGGAAACTGTCAGGGGCCTGCAATGTAGGGGAACTGTCAGGGGCCTGCATTGTTAGGGGAAAGGTCAGGGGCCTGCAATTTTGGGGGAAAGGTCAGGGGCCTGCAATGTTGGGGGAAAGGTCAGGGGTCTGCAATTTTGGGGGAAAGGTCAGGGGCCTGCAATGTAGGGGAACTGTCAGGGGCCTGCAATGTAGGGGAACTGTCAGGGGCCTGCAATGTTAGGGGAAAGGTCAGGGGCCTGCAATTTTGGGGGTGAGGTCAGGGGCCTGCAATGTTGGGGGAAAGGTCAGGGGCCTGCAATGTAGAGGAACTGTCAGGGACCTGCAATGTTGGGGGAAAAGTCTAGGGCCTGCAATGTAGGGGAAAGGTCAGGGGCTTGCAATGTAGGGGAACTGTCAGGGGCCTGCAATGTTAGGGGAAAGGTCAGGGGCCTGCAATGTTGGGGAACTGTCAGTGGCCTGCAATGTTGGGGGAAAGGTCAGGGGCCTGCAATGTTGGGGGAACTGTCAGGGGCCTGCAATGTAGGGGAACTGTCAGGGGCCTGCAATCTAGGAGAACTGTCAGGAACTGTCAGGGGCCTGCAATCTAGGGGAACTGTCAGGGGCCTGCAATGTTAGGGGAAAGATCAAGGGCCTGTAATGTAGGGGAACTGTCAGGGGCCTGCAATATTGGGGGAAAGGTCAGGGGACTGCAATGTTGGGGGAAATGTCAGGGGCCTGCAATATAGGGGAAAGGTCAGGAGCCTGACAGCCTGCAATGTAAGCAAAAGGTAAGGGGACTGCCATGTAGGGGATACGTCAGGGGCCAATAATCACAAAGTATACTGGGAAAACATCTGTTAAGATTTACTAAGAAAGCTTTCAAACATGGTCTCCATGTGGCATTGTTTTTGTATATTAATAAAACTTCACCAGAACTGTAACATATCTTTATCAACAAGCTCAGTAATAATAAGCAGCATACTTAAGCACGTACTTATTTCAATTGTTCTCAATCTAAACACAGTGAAACCTGTTGTTTTTTTAATAAATTACATGATTATGCTTAATGCCTGTGCGTCAGGTGTTGTCCAATATTAGCCTGTGCAGTCCTCAGAGGCTAATCAGAAACACTTTGTGTCTTAACTTGACATTCCCTATGAAGAGACTTCATTGAAACAAATAATACCATTAAAGCAGAAAGTGTCATCCCTGATTAGCCTGTAAAGAATGCACAGGCTAATCTGGGATGACATTTAACACACATGCATTAAGCCCTATTTTCTCAGACGGCGGCTAAAATCAACTAGAGACATACCTTGTAAGCCCACCTCCACAGCGTAGTCAATGTGTTCTACCACCAGATACTTTATCAGAATATCTAGAATCTTTACAGCATTGCCAGAAACATCCGAACTAACTGACAACTGAAAGATACATCCAGAAACAAGTGTAAAACTGTGGTATCTATTAACCCAGTTATGCCTAGTGGACTATCCCATTCTTCTAAATTGGATCAATTTGTTTCCAAATTAGGAATGTCTAGTATATTTATTTCTATATTTAGAATATTTCTTACAGAAATTCCTTTAAGCAAACAGTGAAGACCCAGATGAGACGCCGCATCATGCGGTGTCTCATCTGGGTCTACGCTGTTTGCCAAGTCCTGTTTTCTAGACACTAGGCATAAATGGGTTAATGTTTTTTTTGTCACACACAATAGTTTCAAATTAAGTAAGAACTAAAGTATTACTTCATTAACTCTAGCATCTATAATTCAAATACTTATTGTACTTAAAACAAATCACACAGTTCCTTCAAAATGATAAATGCTGCAATAAGAATTCGCCACCTTTTACTCAAAACTTTATAACTTGATAACTCTGGCATGTTTGGTCACCTTCTCCAACGCGATATTGAAATTTATCCTCCATAACTATCCTTGATAGTACAGAGCAATTGACAGCCGCTACATGTTTATTTAATTGATTATCTTAATTATGAATATTGGTTAACACATAAACATAAATGATACCAGGTGAATGGCATATTTCTTGTTTAAACAAGTTTAATTATAGTTAAATATATATATATCTATGTGCATGAACTTAAATTTCTCTCATAGTCTCTGACATTTGAGTTACTCTTTTCAACTTAGGATTAGGGTAAGAAAATATCATATGAAAAATTCGTTAACTTGAGACCTTTGATAACTTGAGACCTTTGATAACTCAAGATCTTCTACAACTCTAGACCTTCAATAACAAGAGACCTTCAATAACTAGAGACCTTCAATAACTAGAGACCTTCAATAATTAGAGACCTTCAATAACTAGAAACCTTCAATAACTAGAGACCTTCAATAACTAGAGACCTTCAATAACTAGAGACATTCAATAACTAGAGACCTTCAATAACTAGAAACCTTCAATAACTAGAAACCTTCAATAACTAGAGACCTTCAATAACTAAAGACCTTCAATAACAAGTGACCTTCAATAACTAGAAACCTTCAATAACTAGAGACCTTCAATAACTAGAGACATTCAATAACTAGAGACCTTCAATAACTAGAGACCTTCAATAACTAGAAACCTTCAATAACTAGAGACCTTCAATTACTAGAGACCTTCAATAACTAAAGACCTTCAATAACAAGTGACCTTCAATAACTAGAGACCTTCAATAACTAGAGACCTTCAATAACTAGAGACCTTCAATAACTAGAGACCTTCAATAACAAGTGACCTTCAATAACAAGTGACCTTCAATAACTAGAGACCTTCAATAACTGGAGACCTTCAATAACTAGAGACCTTCAATAACAAGTGACCTTCAATAACAAGTGACCTTCAATAACAAGTGACCTTCAATAACTAGAGACCTTCAATAACTAGAGACCTTCAATAACTGGAGACCTTCAATAACTAGAGACCTTCAATAACTTTTGCATTTTTGTCATCCAGGTGCGACCTTCCATTAAACAGTTTTAATCATTTTCAATTTCAAATGACACAGTGCATGTCTAAATTTTACACTTTTTGACAAATATGTTTAAACATGGATTTGATATAAACAAACTACGCCAAAAACGAATATGAAGGAAAATATCAAACCCTTGCTAGGTTCATAAAAAGTTGAACAGATCGATTATAGTTAAAATCTAGCAATCTTTACAATCAAAAGGGTGAAAGTAGTGCAATTCACACCTCTGAATTTATGAGACACATTCTGAGAAAACTGGGATTAATGAATGTGCATAAAGTGTCACCCTGATTAGCCTGTGTAGTACACATATCTGGGACAACACTTTCCTTCTACACTGAATTTCCATTTACAAGAGAACTCCTTAAAACAAAAATTTCATAGCAGCGGAAAGTGTCATCTCTTATTAGCCTGTGTGGACTGCACTTGCTAGTCTGGGACGACACTTTACACACATGCATTAAACCCAGTTTTCACAGAATACATCTCTCATGATATTTAAACTGGCTGCTACACACTTGCTGGCATCGTTTGAAGGCCAGTTTTGTCTCCTGCAGGATGTTGATGGAGACCTCCTGTGACAGGAATGTCTCTCCTCCATAGTTCTCCACCGTGGGGCCGATGTTGATGTTCATGTTCACGGTAGCCATCTTGGCCTGCAGGTGGCTACGCAGCTCTGACAGCCTGCAGAAAAGAATCCGATAGACAAGTTGGAGTCAATGAATACAAAAATTTATTTTTATAGCAATAATGACTAAATTTCAAAAGTAAATTTTACTCTGGCTTGTAAAAAATCCAATATTACTGGTTTGAGACTAAAACTATCAACAAGGATGCAAGTCTATGACTGAATACAAGGACTAAAGACTTTGATCCAAGACTATGACGCAGGACTAGGACCTAATAGTGGGCCAAAAGACAAGCATGCAGGACTATGACCCATGACTATGAATTAAGGCTAATAAATAAGACTTCAACTAAAGAATATATGAATCAAGGCAGGACCCAAGACTATGAATCAAGGCTAGAATCCAAGGCTATGACCCAAGAAAAGGAATCAAGGCTAGACCCAAAGACAATGACCAATACTATGCATCAAGGCTGGAACACAATACTATGACTCATGACTATGAATCAAGGCTAGGAACCAAGACTATGAATCAAGACTAGAACACAATACTATAAATCAAGGCTAGGACCCAATACTATGAATCAAGGCTAGAACCCAACACTATGACCCATGACTATGAAACAAGGCTAGAACACACGACAATGAATCAAGACTAGAACACAATACTGCGACCCAATACTATGAATCAAGGCAAAGACTCAATGTTATGTTATGAATCAAGGCTAGAACCCAACACTATGCCCAAAGACTATGAATCAAGGCTATGACCAAAGACTTTTACTCAAGACTATTACCCACAACTAGACCACAACTATGACTCAACTGTATGACTCAAGAAAAGGGCCCAAGACTATGAACCAAGACAACCCCCCCCCCAAGACTAGACCAGTGTGCGTACCCTCCAGACTGTATCTGCTTCTTGTGGTGGTCCTTCCCCTCATAGTACCTCTGTAGAATGGCCCCACATCTCTCGTTCAGGTATTTGATCTCAAAACTGAAATACAGTAGCGTCTAGTTAGTTGGATGAAACAGTCTGACTGGTGTTATTATTGACATTAAACTCTCAAGAATGTAGATTTAGACTTTGTAAAAAGCTTCGGCTGCACACCACACTTTTTAGCCACCAATGCGAATTGGCCCCGGTCAAATTTCTCAATAAAAAGAACATTGCTCAAGTAAGCACCATTTTGAGTGTCTAAATAATAATGAATGTCAGGTTTGAGTTGAAGTGATTTTTCTTGGATGTTTGTAAATTACCAAAACATTGGTATTGTAACTGTAGCTGCATACAGGAAGTAGAATTAATGCAATTCGAAAACAGGTGTAAAGCTGGCTCCGGACAGTATTTCTGTTAGAAATTTGAAAGGGCGTACAGACATTTAACTATTACAAAAAATCTAATCCTTTGACCCCCAATTTTCTCCATTGCTGTTTAGTACTTGGTAAGTTACCAATGTAAACACATGGTTTCCAGGCACCTTGCTTCTGCAGGAAAGTGGCAGTTTGCTGTTGAAACTGGCTTAAAAAGGCTCGGAAACACAGAATTCTGATGTTTTGATTTGAAATAATCAATACTAAAACATTTTGCCCCAACTCATTTGATTTGAATATTACTGATTTTTCAGAAGGCACAGCCTCAACCATTCTGGAAATGTGCTTGGTTTATTTTCAGATTTGCAAGGTGACCAGTTTCCAGACATTGGTTTGCTCCTGCTTGTGTACGAGATTGGCCGAGACTTAAAAAACTGCAGTGTGCCACCTTAAGGTAAAACGACAAATTTCCAAAATGATCAAATACCCATAAAACATGCTTTTGCATAATTAAATATTCCTAAGGTTTTGTTTTTTAACAGAGTGTTTGCCCATAACACTAATGTATGACCAATATTGTTCATAAATCAAGGGAGGTATTTCAGAATCATGTTTACTGGTTTCTGCAATTCTCAAACAGTTCTGTATAAAGAATGTGTTCAATTTGTAGCCGGGATGGAAAATGTACTACTCTGTGGTGAAGAAGGGCTTTATTTTCATATAATGTCAAAAATTATAGCAAAAAATATAAGAATCCAATCAAAACAATGATTCAAAATGGCCGTTTGGACAGAATTTAGTACTGTTTAGGACCTATGGCCAGGTAACAATCTTGTTAACATTGTTTCCATGTTAACATTGCACATGCTTTCGCATTGAAATCAGTGTGGAATGTCGTTTATTTCAGGTTTTAGTCGTTTGCTTGTAAGGCAAGATAGTCCCTGGAGAAGAACTAAAGTACATCAACAGCCTTGTCAGCGGAAGGACACTCCGTTGCAGTTACTGAAGGTACAGCGACATCTTCAGTGGGGTTAGGTAAATGTTGGCATGTTTGTCGGAATGTGTGTTCCTTATGTTTACCAAAATGTCCTGCGTGCTTTATTTAATCTATAACTGCGCCGTAACTTACTTTTCGCCATTGTGCGCAATTCACTGATGTTATTTATAAGCAAATAAAAAGTTATTGTGAAGAAGTGACTCTTGCAAGTGCCTCACATTGTTGTATGCCTTTTAACAATGATCTGAGCTTACTAGAAGTTTTACTTTTTCTGTTTCCAAGAAATATGGATTCATATTTATCTCAGATGTCAATTTTTAGGCAGTCATTAGTGTAATATCAGGGGTATTTCCTCAATATGTCAGCCACTATTATGTATGCTATGATTGGGTTATCTCCCTTGCATGGGCCTGTTTAAGGGATTACTACACAGGGGCCTTAAATGTTGTGTTTTTACAACAGATTACAGGTACAAATGCTTAACTTGCCTTTCAAGATCATGCTAAGCATGCAATTTATTTATATTTTTATTATTTTAAGCAAAAACAGGTGCATTTGTTGTGAGAGCTGTAAAAATCTAAGCAACGCCAAGTATTTATTGGCCCAAAACTGTGTGTTTTTGTGTTGCTTCTTTGATAAAGTTATGATTTAAAGGCTGACCAAGTCACCTGCACTACTATTAGTCATCTCATTGTGATTAAGACTTCATTTAATTGTTGCAATATGTTTCTGTGAGGTAGCTTATCACTACCATGACTTCTACAATGACCCAGAAAAAGGCATAGAAAAAAAAGGGAAAACCGGGGTTGGATTAAACGCTTTATAAATAACAAACAATCCTTCAGACTTGGTCAAGAATGTATTATATTTACTTGTTTTTGTCCAAATTTCAAGAAAACAAATCCATATTCTGCAGTTCTAAGACTTTGCTGGCCCTTAAAGCCGCACACCACACTTTTTAGCCACCAATGCGAATTGGCCCTGGTCAAATTTCTAAATAAAGAGAACATTGCTCAAGTTAGCACCATTTTGAGTGTCTAAATAATAATGAATATCAGGTTTGAGTTGTGGTAATTTTTCTTGGATGTTTGTAAGTTACCAAAACATTGGTATTGTAACTGTAGCTGCATACAGGAAGTAGAATTAATGCAATTCGAAAACAGGTGTAATGCTGGCTCCGGTCAGTATTTCTGTTGGAAATTTGAGAGGGCGTACGGACATTTAACTATTACAAAAAATCTAATCCTTAACCCCCAATTTTCTCCATTGCTGTTTAGTACTTGGTAAGTAACCAATGTAAACACATGGTTTCCAGGCACCTTGCTTCTGCAGGAAAGTGGCAGTTTGCTGTTGAAACTGGCTTAAAAAGGCTCGGAAACACACAGAATTCTGATGTTTTGTTTTGAAATAATCAATACTAAAACATTTTGCCCCAACTCATTTGATTTGAATGTTACTGATTTTTCAGAATGCACAGCCTCAACCATTCTGGAAATATGCTTGGTTTATTTTCAGATTTGCAAGGTGACCAGTTTCCAGACATTGGTTTGCTCCTGCTTGTGTATGAGATTGGCCGAGACTTAAAAAACTGTAGTGTGCCACCTTCCCTATACAGATTCATCAAAGTAAACAAAATGGTTCAGATAAAAAAATACACATGCATGAGATTATTTCTGACAATTATGTACTTTCATTAGTTTTGTCATTCAATTGATAATTCTGAATTGTGATCTCAAACTCACTTAAGCTGAACTTCCTGATAAACAAATATCATCAATAATTCCAAATGGTATCCGTTTTTATTATTAAAAAAATAATTCATTTCTTATCCCAAAGGTCTATTGGCTATGAAATATTGTCCCAACGAGAGTTTCTACAAGTATTGTTATCTATTAAACTCAAAATGTTGACAGCTGTGTTACATGTTACAAGATGCTAACTCCACTTTTTTGTGTGTTTTATTTAATTAAATACATGACTGGTTGCAGAAAAATTTAAACATACACATCCTCTATTCATATAGTAATTTGTATATAATCATAAGTATATTAGATGAAATTTTCCAATAAAGTCTACATGCAGTTGAACCAAACCACAGATATCTCAAAGCATTTGTAAACTACAAGTGACTTCAAGATAACAAAGCTATAAGCATTTATTAACCCCTGTAAGAAAATATACTAAGTGTTCCTTCAAAGCGTTAGCCCTATGCAAGCTTTCATGCACAATCAACAAAGGAGCTGTGCTCTAGAAAAACTGAACATGAAGTGAGCACAGGCTAATGAGGGACACCACTTTCAGCTTTTATTGTATTTTTCGTTTTTTCGTTTCGTAAAGTGTCTTTTCTTCACAGCAAAATTTAAATTTAGACAGAACAAGGGCTGTTTGTAAAACATGCATGCCCCCCATATGGGCTGTCCATTGTAGTGGCAGCCATTGTGTGAGTACGATTTTTGTCACTGTGCCCTTGACCTTTGACCTAGTGACCTGAAAATCAATAGGGGTCATCTGCGAGTCACGATCAATGTACCTATGAAGTGTCATGATCCTAGGCAAAAGCGTTCTTGAGTTATTATCCGAAAATCATTTTACTATTTCGGGTCACCGTGACCTTGACCTTTGACCTTGTGACCTCAAAATCAATAGGGGTCATCTGCGAGTCATGATCAATCTACCTATGAAGTTTCATGATCCTATGCGTATGCATTCTTGAGTTATCATCCGAAAACCATTTTACTATTTCAGGTCACCGTGACCTTGACCCTTGACCTAGTGACCTCAAAAACAATAGGGGTCATCTGCAAGTCATGATCAATCTACCCATGAAGTTTCATGATCCTAGGCGTATGCCTTCTTGAGTTATCATCCGGAAACCATTTTACTATTTCGGGTCACCGTGACCTTGACCTTTGACCTAGTGACCTCAAAATTGATAGGGGTCATCTGCGAGTCATGATCAATCTACCCATGAAGTTTCATGATCCTAGGTGTATGCGTTCTTGAGTTATCATCCGGAAACCATTTTACTATTTCGGGTCACCGTGACCTTGACCTTTGACCTAGTGACCTCAAAATTGATAGGGGTCATCTGCGAGTCATGATCAATCTACCCATGAAGTTTCATGATCCTAGGCGTATGCGTTCTTGAGTTATCATCCGGAAACCATTTTACTATTTCGGGTCACCGTGACCTTGACCTTTGACATAGTGACCTCAAAATCAATAGGGGTCATCTGCGAGTCATGATCAATCTACCCATGAAGTTTCATGATTCTTAGCGTATGCGTTCTTGAGTTATCATCCGGAAACCATTTTACTATTTCGGGTCACCGTGACCTTGACCTTTGACCTAGTGACCTCAAAATCAATAGGGGTCATCTGCGAGTCATGATCAATGTACCTATGAAGTTTCATGATCCTAGCCCCAAGCGTTCTTGAGTTATCATACGACAACCACCTGGTGGACGGACCGACCGACCGACCTACCGACTGACCGACCGACCGACCGACCGACATGAGCAAAGCAATATACCCCCTCTTCTTCGAAGGGGGGCATAAATATAGGATCTGGCACGAGTTGTCATATCATACCATATTTTATTAAACGAGTTCAGGAATTTTGTTAGTAGGCAAGCCTTTGGTGGGCGATGAGTTTTATCAAATATAGTATGAAATGACAATAAGTGTCAGATCTTTTTTATCACATGCTTTCAAATGAGCACATTAAATAAATATTTACGCAAACAAAATGATACATCCCGAAAGTTGTTTACATTTTGTGACGTCATTCGATGTTGCAACGTCATTTCAGCAAAATAACAAAATGCGATTGGTCAATGGAACGAAAACTAAGCCAATGAAAATGCTTAAAAAGTAAATTACACATGTGTAAGATACAAATATTCGCAATGGTTATATTACATGGGAAACAAGGTATGGCATGTAATAAAGTGCAATCCCTGATTAGCCTGTGCAGATATTCAGGCTTATCTGGGACAACACTTTACGCACATGCATTAAACCCTGTTTTCCCTAAGCAAGGTTCAAATGATACAGGCTTAACCCTTTGCATGCTGGGAAATTTGTCGTCTGCTAAAATGTCGTCTGCTGTATTTCTAAAATTAGCATTTTGTTTGATTTTTTTTTCAAAGAATACTATCAGAATAGCAAACAGTTTGGATCCTGATGAGACGTCACGTTCTGTGGCATCTCATCTGGATCCAAACTGTTTGCAAAGGCCTTCAAAATTCGGTTCCAGCACTGAAAGAGTTAAACTAAAAATCATAAATGGTCCGGTACACCAAATAAGATGTTTATTTGACATGAAACAGTTGGCCAATTATTTTAAATCAATATAGATAATTGACTCCAATTCTAAATGTAAACGACTGTCCCAAGATCAACATGGTGTTATAGATCAAGCATGATTTTTTGATCAAGCAAACAATTCAACCAACCTGATATAGTTGTCAAGGTGATTCTGAAAGATGGTCTTGGTCAATTTAGCAGCTGATGAGCTGTCAGTGCCAATCTTGAATTGCGCCAATTCGCTTGACAGCTTTGTGGTCCTGTGCAAAGGAACAAAAGGTTAAGATGGTTACTAAATTGCACATTAAATCTATTACAATCAAGGCAAACATAATACATCATCTGTGGAATCCTTTCAGGTGTTTTGTGTGAGATTAAATTCTAATCAACTGTGGCCTTACAGATAAGTCTAGCTTAATCAAACAATTGAGGGTTACTCTCTATCAATGGGGCTTAATGCATGTGTGTAAAGTGTCCACCCAGATAAGACGATGCAGGCTAATCATGGACAACACTTAAAGCACAGACATCTGACGCTGTTTTCCTCCTGCGACCTTCAATAAACTGACAGTAAGTTCAGAATGTTTACAGGAGAGCTTGTAAGGTCTTTTTTCATGTCTTGTGGCTTTTATCATAAATGCAAGAGCTACAGCTAAAACAAATTTTCTTAAGTAAAATTCATTTTAATTATTAAATACTTACCTGTTATCTCTAGCTTACCCCTTTCCCAGGGAGTTATTTCATCTGGAAAATATTCAAGCGCTGGGAATCGTCCACCTCTATAAGAATCCAAATCAGGTCAAACATAGTACAATGCAACCTAACAGGAAATCAAGAACCACAACTCATCTTTCCTTTACGCAAACATAAAAAGGCGATGAGCGGGGTGGGAGGTGGGACTTACCGATAACAGGTAAGTATTTAATAATTAAAATGAATTTTACTTAAGAAAATTTGTTTTAATATCATAAATACGTTACCTGTTATCTCTAGCTGATTTTGCAGCTGCGGCGGGAAGGTTCGCATATTTTTTCCCATCACAGCACAACCCATATAGAGGGTTTACAGCCAGAGATAGTAGAATCAAGTCCTCTTATAATCTTTGTTAGTACAGTATAGTACTTAATTCTCGGATGGCACCAGTGTACTTACGCCATAGAAGAAACTACAGTTTGAGCCACTACAAGAGGACCCAACTTATACAAATTGTCTTGTTGGCACTCAAGAGAACGAAGATAAAAAGAGGAGAAGGTGGTCGGATTCCTCCAGAAAGCAGCTTGAAGCACTTCAGATAGTGGGGTCTGATTAATATAAGCCCACGAAGCCGAAAGAGCTCTTAATTCATGCGGTCTTATCTTAAACAGGGATAAATCCCTCGATGAAAGAGAAGAATAAGCTTTCCTTATAGTCGAGGCTATCCAACGAGAAATAGAAGCTGCAGACACATCGCCCCCCCCCCCTTTTAATGGAATGAAAAGTCTCTTGCGAGAACCTCGAATAGATTTTACCTTTTTAAGGTAGAACTTCAAAGCCCTGACCGGGCAAAGGAGTCTATCATCATCTTCATGTCCACAAGTTCTAGATAGACTTGGAACTTTGAAGGGTTTGGAAGCCATAGAGGGGAGTTGATTTTTAGCAAGGAATCCTGACTGACATAACAATGTAACGGATCCATCAGAAGAGTCAAAACGAAGATGACTATCCTCGATAGAAAGAGCATGAATTTCACTTCTCCGTTTGGCTGAAGCCATAGTAAGAAGGAAAACGGTCTTCCATGTTAGGAATTGTAATGAAGCCTGATCAAGAGGTTCATAGGGAGCCTTAATAAGGGAACCAAGCACACAAGCTAAATCCCATTTAGGAGCAAGTGTACGAGATACAGGACGACTAAGTTCCATAGCTCGAACAAGTTCTGAAATAGCTGGATCAGCACAGACTTGTGAAGACTTAGTGAAAGCCAATGTATGCGAAATCATAGATCTGTATCCTTTGATGGAACTAAGAGAAAGTTTCTTATCATCAAAAAGATAAATGAGAAAATCCGCTATTCGTCTAGCAGAGGGATTGAGGGGATTAATTTTCCCTCGAAAACACCAATTGGAGAAGAGTTTCCAACGAGCATCATAGACTGCTCTGGTGGATTTTCTCCTTGCCGAAGCAACGAGGGTTGAAGCCCTGACAGAAAAACATTTCTTCTGCAAAGATTGCCTGATAACGGCCAGACGTGTAAGTGGAACATTTTTGGGTCCGCATGTAGTCTGCCGCTTTGAGACAGAAGATATGACCTGTGAGGAAGATTCCTGGGATAATCGTACAGGAGACTGAGAAGATCGTTGAACCAAGATCTTCTGGGCCACCAAGGGGCAATCAGGAGTATCCTGCAAGAGCTCACCCTGATTTTCCCCAATATTTGGGGAATTAGAATGGGTGGGGGATAGGCGTAAGCGTCCAGTTGGTCCCATGCGAACGAAAGCGCGTCGATTGCCCACGCTGCTGGATCGTAAACTGGACTCACATACAGAGGAAGTCTGTGATTGTGTCTGGTTGCAAATAGATCGACCAGGGGATAACCGAACTTGAAAAAGATCTGGTTGGTCACTTCTTAATGAAGTGTCCACTCCGATGGAAGTAACTGGTGTTTGCGAGACAAACCATCCGCCAGGGCGTTGAGGCGACCTGGTATATATTTTGCCAGCAGATGAATGTTGAGTGTTTTGCAAAGAACAAGTGATTTTCTGGTTTCCAGATACAGGGATTGAGAATGTGTTTCCCCCTGTGCCTGGATGTAAGCCACCACAGATGTGTTGTCTGTTGACACCATCACACAAGAGTCTCGAAGATGTGATTGGAAATGAGATACAGCTAGAAATACTGCTCGCATTTCTAGATTGTTGATATGAAGGTGAGATTCCTGATGAGACCACAACCCTGAAATTATCAGACTGAGAGGTTCCAGGTGAGCACCCCACCCTTCCTTGCTCGCATCCGTTATTAGATATAATGACGGTTGCGGGGGAAGAAGGGGTACTCCTGCCAACAGAGTCTCCTCGTCTAGCCACCACTGAAGATGAGACCTTAAGGAGGGAAGGATTGGAATCTGTGTTAATAGATTGCCTGGAGACCATTTCCAACAAGCTGAGAGATAGTGCTGAAGAGGACGTAGGAAGAGACGTCCCAACTGCACAAAGTCTGCTACTGAGCTCAGGATACCGTTGAGAGAGAGGAATTCTTGAGCTGTTATATGAGATTGGGACAAAACCCAGTTGACCTTCATCAGAAGGTCTGATATACGTTGAATAGACACTCTGACCCGATTGATGTGGGTCAAGAAATTCATTCCCACAAACGTAAAGTCCTGTGAAGGAATGAGGTCTGATTTGTCTGCATTGAGAAGGAGCCCTAACGAGAGGAGCTCCTTCCAAGAGAATTCTAGGTTGTACAGAAGCAATTGACGATCGAGCTGGTGTAAGAGCCAGTCGTCGAAATACTGAAGAAGAATAATCCCGTGAACTCTGAGGTGTGATCCGACTGCCGACATAAGTTTGGTAAAAACTCGTGGGGCTGTCGCCAACCCGAAAGGCATAGACCGGAACTGGTAGACTTGGCCTTGAAAGGCGAATCGCAAGTACTTTCGGTAGTTGGGATGTATAGGAACATGGAAGTAAGCATCTTCCAGATCCAAAGACACCCCCCAGTGCAGGGGTTTGATGGATTCCCGTATGAAAGAAGGAGTCTCCATTTTGAAAGTTGGTTTGAGGAGATACATGTTGAACACTTTTAAATCTATTACTGGTCTCCAGGAACCATTTTTCTTTTGAACAAGAAAAAGACGACTGTAAAATCCTGGAGAATAAGGATCTTGAACCCTTTCTACCGCCTGTTTTTCCAAGAGCCCGAGAATGGACTCTGGAATATGTGGATGCCGAGATACCAGCTCTATAGGGACGCGAGAAAGTGGAGGCCTTTTTTCGAATTGAAAAGTCAGGCCTTTTGTCACAAGAGAATGAACCCATGCGTCTGAAGTAATTTGAAGCCATCGATTTGAGAAGTGGAAAAGTCTGGCCCCGACTGGTATTTCCGGCATCGGAGGTTGTGGCGGTAGAAAGGGAAGGGACCTAGGGCTGATAAGCAGGAGGTGCGCCCCTGCCGGTAGAAGGTTTGAAATTCCTCTGTCCCGGCTTGGGTTTGCCCTTTTTCCCAGAATCTTTATTAGAAGACTTGTGTGACAAAGAAGGTCTGTTATAGGAAGACTGCCTATTAGGACCTGACCGTGGATTAAAAGAAGGCTTTTTAGAGAAAAGGTTATTTCTCTTAGCCGTCTTGAATGCTGGAACTGCTGGTGGCCTAGAAGCAGGATGCTTAAAGACCCCTTGGCGTTGTCCAGAGTTGTTTTTAGCTAAAGAAGCATGAAGTTGGTCATCCTTGTCAGCTGTGATTGCTTCTTGTATCCTTCCACCAAAAAGAAACCCTGATGTGAGAGGAGCTGTTCTGAGCGAGTTCATACCAGGTTCCAACAGAAAATCTTTAGGTAAAGAAGTAAGGATAAGATCTCTACGAATCCTTAGCATCTCGGACATTGAAGAAGCAGAAGTGTGAGATAAGGCCAGTGTGGTCCGTGAGAGATGAATTAACAAATCACGGAGTTCCTCCGGAACAGATTCCTACCAATCACACACCATTTGTAAAATTGTCGCTAGCATGAAGTCAATTTGGTTAGTCAAACCTAATGATCTACGTTCCCTCATTTCCCAAGTTTCCAACATTGAAAACGGAACAGAAACTGAATTGGAACCACTTGGCATTACAAGAGATAGCTTGCTTATGTCCGGATCTGGAACCGGAAGTTTTGAAAAATCCAACCCAGATGTTGCATGTGGTACAGGAGGTTTGTAACTTTTACTACCTTCCTGGTGTTTTGGATCAGCTAGTTCCTTAGGAATTTTCCATGTTTCTCCTCGTTTTGGAATAGTCTTATTAGCTGATTCCAATGATTGAAGAACAGATAGAACAGTAGAACCAATGGGAAGTCGTGGGTCAGGACGAGCCGTCGACTTAATAACCCTGTTGGGATCAAATGTACGAAAAATTTGTTCTGTCACAGAAATCGTCGCATTTGAAGACAGTTCAGCAGGTCTTGGACAGTAATCTTCACCAAGAGTATGAAACATCAGTTCATAGATCTGACCAATCGGAGCTAAATATTGATCCGTCTCAACATTAGATTCTGCATCTGAATCAGCCTCACTCTCTACAACACCAGCGGTTTGTATAGAATCAGCAGGAACAGAAGTGAGAATATCTTGTACCGGATTGTAATTGTCTGGTAACAGCGAATGATCATCCCCGACGTCAGTAAACTGATAATGTAAACCGGAAGAAGGTAAATTATCAGCATTGACCGGTACAAAATGTCCCGCCGAATTCTGTATCCATAGTGTATCAGCGTTCGACAGGGTAGCTGTAGGGGGTACACGACTAGATACTGTAGATGATACCCGTAGTAGTGAGATGAGCTCCTGAAGATGCAATACGTGTGGCAGTCAACGTTGGAACCGACACATTTGGCATGGAAACATGCGATTCCATAACGGAACACGATGGTGAACGACTATACGTATGGTAAGTCCGATGCTGTCTACGTGAACGTTGCCGACGTCCTCGTTTCCTGCAATGTCGAGATCTGGATCGGCTGCGCTGTCGAGATGTGGATCGGCTGCGATGAGATCGAGATTTTTTGGAATACCGTCTCCGTGAGTGACGACGTGATCGCTTATGAGCGCCGCGACGATGATAACTGCTCGACGAAGAAGAGCGTGTCCGATGTCCACTCCTTGATGAAGACGATGTATTCGACGACGAATCGGATGTAGAAGAATACGCCGATGATGAAGACCGAGTTCTTCTTGACCGGCGATTGGTGTTATCGGTGGCAGGCCCAACTGATGACTGTTGACCGGTGACCGGACCGGACCGGACCGGTGACCGGACCGGTGATCAATGACCGGACCGGTGATCAATGACCGGACCGGACCGGTGACCGGACCGGACCGGTGACCGGACCGTTGACCGGACCGGACCGGTGACCGGACCGGTGACATGACCGGACCGGACCGGACCAGTGACCGGACCGGACCGGTGACCGGCCGTTCATATTATGACCGGTTACGTCACCGGACAAAGACCGTAGAATGGCGGCTGCCATGTGGTCTGACAGTGATCCAGTAGTTCCATGATCAATGTCGCCGGTATGCATGGTGTGAGTCATAAGATCTGATGACGATCGACTGACAACAACACCATCTTGCCCGGTACCCAGTGACTGACAAAACCGCTGGTCATCCTTGACCAGTGGAGTCACCGGGTAATCAACGTCGGATGGAGGTTCGTTGCGTTTGCGGCTGATCGACGTCCTCCGGCGACCTGCTTTTGTCCATACGTCGTAAGCCCACAAATCGCAAACCGCACATTTGTTATTAAATGTGCAACCGGTACATGCCAAGCAAGTATCGTGGGAATCCCACCTTGCTTTGATATGACCACAAGAACCTCTATCCTGTAAGTTCATTCTGAAATAAAAGAAACAGAAAGAACCTACAAAAGACAAATTAATGATTATAAATTCAAATAAAAAGTTAAACCACAAAATGTAAACACAAAGAACGCTGTCCAATTGACCTCAATTACTTATTGGGGAATAGGCACGAATTCCTCGTGGTTCACGTGCTCATGACGTCATGTACATGAGCGACGATGCAAACAAAGAAACCCAGCAAAAGCAGAAATATGACAATTACTGCAACAAAAAGTATAGAAATATAAACCGAATGATACAAATAAAAGATAAATAAACTTTATCCTTTTAAACTCCGCCAAAAACACAGTGAAAAGAACACATAAGTCCTGAGCCTAAAATAGGCGTGCACATGGTTTTATCCGGAAAGGAAAGATGAGTTGTGGTTCTTGATTTCCTGTTAGGTTGCATTGTACTATGTTTGACCTGATTTGGATTCTTATAGAGGTGGACGATTCCCAGCGCTTGAATATTTTCCGGATGAAATAACTCCCTTGGAAAAAGGTAAGCTAGAGATAACAGGTAACGTATTTATGATATTAAAACAGTTCATAATTATTCAGGTTACAATGTACCAAAGAAACACACAGCATAGCAACACATAATACAGAGTTTTATCAATTACTTAAGTTAAAACGTCTAGTGAACATATACATGTACCGGTAGTATGGATAAACAATAAATGAAATTTGAAGCTACCAACCTGGTATAAATATCATGGAAGTCCTTTAGGTATTGCTCTGGGTCGTCTTTCTTGTTCAATTTATTCTGTATACAAACCTGAAATAAATATGTCAAGATTAAAACTGTACATTCCTGATCTTGCAAGATCTTTTGGCCAATATCATAGATATGTAAATGGCCTTTAAGGAGTGAAAATAGTATGCATGACTGAAGAAGACAGGTAGTTTTTTCTTTCTGACAAGTACACATAATAAAAAAAACTGCCTTTATGATAATTATAACCAATTTTTAAGATAATTTATAAATGATCGATGCTATTCCTCATTCACATTCCTTTATTATTGGCTCAAACTCTGTATTGTGAAACTAAAAAGAAATGTAACCGTTTAACCTACCATAAAAGTTATAATTTATCCTTTAATGCAATGACAACAAAGCTGAACTGCAATCACACAATATTAGCCTTATTTATGGAAATTTGGGCTCAATGCCGTTTTAGATTAGCCTGTGCCATCCTCACAGGCTAATCAGGGATGCCACTTTCCGCCTACACTAGATTTACGATAAGAAGAGACCTCCTGTAAACAAAAAATTCCATAAAAGCGCAAGTGTTGTCCCTCATGATCATTTGCTAAGGCTTATTTTCCACAACACTTTACACACTTAAGCCCAGTTTTCCTAGAACAACGCTTTTTTTCACCAACTATTAGAGTCAGTGTCTGTTCTGTCTGTTATGTTTGTGGGTTCTTAATAGGGGAGAGATGTTATATCATGGTTAGGTTTATTTGACTTCTAACGTACAACTGACAGCGGGGATAATGCAACTCAAGTAGGCATGCCTTATCATACTCAGATAGCGATGACATGGACGACACTTTTTGCACATGCATTAAGCCCAGTTTTTCCAGAACACAGCTCGTAAGATAGGCTTAGCAAATGTTCAGTCGGGTTTTCTTCCCCATCTATAAGCAACAGTACTATAATCCAAAGTACCTGGTAACTGCTGGCTGGAAGTGTTGTAATTGTTTTCACCAATTATTAGAGCAAGCGTTTGCCCTATTATTCAATGTAAACATTTCATACTGGCAATTCTGTGATCATTTACACCAACAAATTTGACAATCTTTCAATCATATAATGCAGATTCCCAATTCTGACCTGCAGTTTTGTTATGTATATGTTCTGTACCAACTTCCCCATCACAGCCTCCGGGTTGGTGAACACTTCCTGTATGAGCTCGTTGCTACGGGTACACAAGGGTAACACCTCACTAAATGGGTCTGCACTTAAGAACTTTCCCTGTAAACAAAAGGCTGCATGAAGTGGCACAATGATTTTGGTTCATCATATTAAAAAAAATTCAACAAAAAAATTGTACTTTGATAGATGTATAGGGCTTAGTAAAGTTCACAAAGGGTATAGATAAGAAACATTTAATATTTATCTAAATATTTTTTTTATAATTGAATTGTGCATCTTTTGGAAAAGAGAATTTTCAAGATCATCTTTAAAAAAAACTCTTTGTCTTGGACAAATTATATGGTATTAACATGTGATCACCTTTTGTGTTTCTTCGATGAACGTGTCAATGCATCTTCCAAGACCCTGAAATAAATAATATTTTCAGTTAACAAAAACATTGAACACTTCATTCCATCATATGCTTTAAGATATACATACTAGGAAATAAATGATAAGCATTGGTCTATTTCAATATTAAAATAACCTATAAAGACACTTGCACAATTAGGAGCAAAACAGAATCTAAAGATGGGAATATATTATAGTCTGTATGACCAAATTTCTAACTAGGTGTGAATAAAAACCAGACCTGTTTGTCTTTGTTCAAAACTTTATAGAGACTGATTGAGCGGAAACAGGCAGAAATGTGAATTTCAACTCGATTAAATTCACTTAGATCTGTAGTGTTTTGGGAAATTTTACTGACAAGTCAATATATTGTGAACAGAAACAATTTTTTATGATGTCATGCTTCAAAAAAGGTTTTATTGTCTATGTATATATTCAGATGAAAGCCACAAATTCAGTGTGATTTCCTGTTGGATTTACTTATTTCGCACAACAAATTAAGATGGTGTTCATATATTAACTATGATTGTTTTATAATTTGTAATAAAAACAAATGTTTGCAAATCTGTGTATGCTAATAATCAATGGTGTACTGACCCTGGGATAGCTTGTTTACCAATAGAAAGTGTACGTTCTATTGCCAGTAAATGCTTGAATCAGAGGTAGGGGGATAATGGTGGTAGAAAGGATTTCATGACCAGTCCCCCACACAATTTATGTGGCCAGGCTGATCCCCCACACAATTTATGAGGCCAGGCTGGTCCCCCACACAATTTATGTGGCCAGGCTGGTCCCCCCCACAATTTATGAGGCCAGGCTGGTCCCCCACACAATTTATGTTACCAGGCTGGGATTTAAACCTGCGATCTACAGATTTGTATTCCAGTCGGACTGTCCACTACCAAGTGAGCCAGCAGGCCTAACTAAAGTAATAAAGAACATACATAGTAAGTCACTTATCCCTAAATGCTTCACAAACTACTGACCACTAACCTTGAAGTTGGAGAGAACAGAGGCACACCTCTTCATCTTGCGCTTGTCCCCAGAGTGGTGTGCTATACGGAACTCTTCTATGAGTTCATTCTCGATCTGGTCATACTTATCTGCAGCCACACATACATTTATAGGGTGGCTTGAAAATACAAATGATCCTCATTCTGGGAAAATGGGGCTTAATGCATTTGGGACAAAACTTTCCGACTAGACTGAATTTTTGTTAAGAAAATACTTTCTTTATAAGAAGAACTCCATAAAGTAGAAAGTGTCGTCCGAGAATAATCCTGTGCTGACTGCACAGGCTTATCTGGGACATTTTTATGCACATGTATTAAGCTCTCTTTACCCTTAGTGTGGCTCAAATAGTGCTCTCTCAGTGTCACCAGTAATAAGAAAATAATTTGCAAATGATAAATATTCTCCTTTTTTTAATAGGTAACATTCCAAAATTGCATGTTTGTTACAGATCAGAACAAATGGCTGGACAAAGTTTGTTACCACAGACTGAAAACATCATTTCCTCATTGATTTTGTGAGCATACACAATTAAACAAGTGGCATAAGATTGTAATGTGATTTTTAAAGGTAATATCATGTGTAGCATGTTACCCCAGAATACCTACAGAATGACATCGTTAATATGAAAAGAACAGTTAATATGAGTTTAAACGTCTGTAAGTTTACATTTGAAAGGTTAATTATAAATTGTCTAACTTTAAAACACATTTCAACTTTAAGTTCCTGCAAGACATGCTTTACGTAAATGTGCAAAATTACCTGATCCTTATGATGTACAACTTACCTGCTATCTTTTTTCTTGCTTTTGAAAACCTGAAAGAAAATGAAGACCATTACATGTACAACCAAGTGAACTCTATCATGTTTGATCTATTATTTCAAATTTATAGCAGAAACCTAAGATGGAAGGTCGAATACTGAAATATTGAAAACAAGTACATGTTCTGTCTAAACAGGACATAACTCTGATATGTCTCACTGCACCTGTCTCCATGAGCTCCTTTGCCTTTGTAACACAAATGGCACGGTCAATGACTTACTTGCACTTAGTTTGTCTACATA
This sequence comes from Dreissena polymorpha, assembly GCF_020536995.1. Taxonomy (NCBI): domain Eukaryota; kingdom Metazoa; phylum Mollusca; class Bivalvia; order Myida; family Dreissenidae; genus Dreissena; species Dreissena polymorpha. The sequence goes on from NC_068357.1 coordinate 38,625,350, forward strand.
AAGGGGCATTGTTATTCATTGTAAAATAGTAACAAAGGTAACTAGTTACCATGGATGTTAATGATATAAGCAAGATTGGGGCCTACACATTTACAGATATGCAAGTTTGTTTGTCTTAAGTCTGATTTGTTTTATGAAAGTCTAGGAATGTGTTGTAAATACATGATATTCAAGAAAGGAATTAACTGCACATGTTAGAGTCCAAAATAGGGAAGAGCCTAAAACTGACAGAGCAGTTAGTGGCACCATGTTATTTTGATGTGGTACTGTTCAAATAATAGGTGGATAAATGCCACTTAAAATACTTACTTTTCATTACTTGGAAGTTCTAAAGCAATCATGTGCAGCTTTTGTATTATTTCAGCAGCAAGTTGCAACTGAAAAGAAAGACATCTTGCCTACAACTCTAAATCTTTTACAAAGTTAGAAAAAGACAATTCTAGCCTCTGCATGTTCTATGCATAATCAAATGTATAACGGGTTGCTCAACTAAGGATTCAATTTTTATAATTTTACTTGTATTTTAAGTCATAAAAACAGTTGACATGTAAATAAATAAACACAAAAAAACTAGTAAATCCAAATAGCAGTCAATAATATTAAAGATACTTTCAACAATCAGGCTTTCAAAATTTCCTTTCTTTGTGATGGAAACATTAGCTCCATTTTAAGATAAACAAGCAGCCAGTAAAAATGTACATATGAGAAGTATGAACAAATGATTATCACGGGTTCACGGGTTGACAATTCTAACACCCCCCCCCCCCAGTAATAAAGGAAAAAGGACTAGTTAGTTAAATGAAAAATGGTTAATGTGCCACACACACACAAGTTAACTGACCAACCTGAAAGGGGTCCGTAAATATGGCTGATTTTGGAGGTTCGTCTGTAAGGAACTCTGAGAGGTAGTTCATTAGTTTCTGAGCCTCAACTGCCCGAGCCCTTGGGGTGTTGACACCCTCCAGCTGGTCTCCTAGGTGAACTACCTTCGTAGCAACCACGTTGATACGCTCTGCCAGGCCCTCAAAGTTTGAATTGGCAGCCTGAAAGCAACAACATTGGAAAAAAACATTTCTTGCTAAACCATATATAAAAATCAAAATTATTTAAGACATGCATAAATATAATCATAAAGTTAACCACATTAAGCAAGTTTCTGATTACCTAATATTTTTCACCATGACTTTGAGAAAGCTTGAGGCATTTTCTTGTTCTATGCTTTCTCCTACTCAACACCAACCAATCCTTCTCTATACAAATCTTATAAGCAATCAATTCCACAATGTCTCAAAAATCAAAAATCGTACAAAAATTATTGTAAGATAATAGAGTCTCACTCTGGTGAAAAAGGGCTAAATGAACACGCGTAAAGCGTCGCCCAAGATAAGCCTATGCAGGCTTATCAGGCTCGTCACTTCGCTTTTATGGAATTTTCCATTTATAGGAAGTCTCTAGTTAATGAAAATCCAGTTGAGGCAGAAAGTGGGTTATCTGGAACGACACTTTACGCACATGCATAAACCTCAGTTTTCCCAGAGAGGCTCATATTGTGACATAGAGCCATAGAGCCATGTCTCAATTGATCATTCCTCTGCAAGTTTCCAATGTCAGAACCCAAGTCTCACCTGATTATTCCTCTGCAGGTCGCCAATGCGTGACCAGAGTTTCCTCTCCTCATCCTTACAATCGACCTCCAGCTTGTCAATGCCCGCCTGTACCTTCTTGTTCATCACCTTCAGTTCACTGATCATCTTCTCAAAGGCCCCCAACAGCAACATCGGATCAAACTCGTCATGCTGGCTGCGTGCCTTGGTGCCCATTGTGCGCCATGCCAGCCGCTCAACAAACTCATGGGTATCGAACGGATCCTAAAATTAGACTCAGTGTACACCAAAATTCTGCATATTTCAATGCCCTATATGTAACTTAATACATGTTTGCCAAGATGGCCTGAAACGGTAGGTCTTTTTCAACCATATGCCCTAAAACGGTATGTCTATATCAACCATATGCCCAAAAATGGTAAGTCTATATCAACCATATGCCCTAAAGTGGTAGGTCTATATCAACCATATGCACTAAAACAGTAGGTCTATATCAGCCATGTGCCACCTGATTAAGGATAGTTCTTTATTCTAATTTTATATTTAACCACGTTTTCGAAGAAATGCAACAAACCAAACTTTTTCTTTAAATAAAATGCATTTAACTTAATATAATGACAAAAGTAACGATATTAGTTTTGTTTTAAAGTCAAAGTTTTTTTTTTTATGTTATTTTTATTAATGTTTTCAACAAACAATGCAGCCAACATCAAAAAGTGTGCACTTTTGTCATATTGCTAACTTTGAAAAAAAAAAATAACAAAAATATTCTCCGTTTAATAAAAGCTGATGACCAAGGTGGATTACTTACCTACTGGCTCTCAATTGGTCATTGTCAACTCGGGTACAACTTAAATGTACCCGAGGTACTCTTAAGTGTACTTAAATTCTAATACTAATTGGTTATTGTTGGCTACTTTTTTTCAAATTTATTATGTTCAGGATTAATGTCAATATTTTATTAAATGGCCTCTATAATATCATAACTCATAATCAAATAAGCAAGCTAAAGCAGGTTTTGTTAAAAAAAGAATATTGTTTTGAATTTCGTAGCACGTTTTCGTAATCAAAATGCACTCTAAATTGGCAGGGTATGCTTTAGTATATGCTTTTTATGTTCCCAAGGTACATTTTAGTATACTTAAGAGTACCCAGGGTACATGTACATTTGAGTAGTACCTGAGCCAACAATAACCAATAGAGCCTTACAGGCCCATTTGAATACATGTATGTCTTTGTCGAAAATTATGCGAACATAAAAATGACCTAAGGTTAATGTGGCTCTTTTGATAGTGTTCCCAAAAACCACAATGCAATTATCAAAAATGTGTAGAAAGCATTATAAATGTTATACAAAACGTGTTATTTCGGTAGACCTTGTAGGTACAGACTAACCCAAAGGCGCTCCCTATATGGGACTTGCATCAGTTCATGCTTGGGGCAAAAATAAATTTAAACACTATAAGAATATGTTTTATTGCAAAAAAATTGTATTCAAGTCTTATTTGCGTTTGCAAATATAATCATCAAATAATTTAGCAAAAACATGTATGGTAGAGTGCCGTCATTCCAGGGGGACCTAATTCAATTGATCTTTGTTTATCTAGCGTATTACGGAAAGGATGTCATCAAATGCATGCACTGACTGGTCTTCTTATGTCTTTCTATCAACATTACTACAAAAAAGAATAGTTTCCCTTACTTACCATACCAATTACTCTTAAGTTTTCGAACACAAAAAAATAATATAAAACATTTATTTTCGAAATTTAGATACGAAAAATAAAGGTGTCTGAAAATTATAATTATATCGAGATAAATGCAATAAATCAATGTACAATAATTGTGTTGCAATTAACTTTTCTTTTTCTGCTTAACACTTTCACCATCAGATTCAGAAGCATGTGCTTTTCAGAGCTCTCGGAAACGCTTAATCAAGCACATTTGTAAGCATAAATTTGAAAATGATGCTCATTGGAAACCAATTAAGAGTCCCTAAGATGTGCTTTTTGCATAACTGGGCTTTTCAAGTTAATCCATTAACATAAAAAAGCTATAAAGCAACCTCCTACATGTATATGAATTCAAGCCCACACAATTTTTTTCCTCACACAGGGGTTTTTCTAGTGGTAAAAGTTGCAAATTTGGGAATATTTTATCGACAAAAACGACCAAATTGGGATTTTTTTATCAACAAATATTGACACAATTATAATTAACAGGTCCTTTCTTGGCCATTTTGGGAAAAAAATCATATAAATCATAGTAATATAGTTTGTAGGATGTTTACAAAATAAAATTGAGATTAGAGTCTAATAATCATAAATCAAAAGACACTTCTCGCTTAAAAAAAATATTTTTTTGGGGGAATTGGGAAGTTTTGTTATAATTTTGTTATGGGATCGGGTCCATTTGCTTTGGGAGCGGGTGCGTTTTACGGCCTTATTTAAATAGCAGAAAAACCTCTGTCACACCTGATTGAAATCCAATTAAGCCAATTCAGTAATTTTTCATAAATGTCCGATAGTTTTCTTACATCCCATCTTCTATGGAGCTAAGCATTAATACTGTATCAGACAGTGTGAGCATGCTTCCAGTAATGTTGTATTGTTTAATGCTGTTTGAGATGGACACATTTACAGTTTTAACTTCCTAGAAAGTGGTCCCATGTCGGCATTTACATCAAAGACCTTTGATGTCTGTCAACACCATTCACAACTTGCAGGGTTTTTTAGACATAGGTTTAATTGATGTCATCAGACAAAATTGTTGTGATTGTCAATTGTGTAATTGAGTGGTTTTATTGTACAGTCAATCTTGTGCTTGCGACCACTTGAATTAAGCGACCTTTGTCTTATGCGACCATTTAGAATCCCGCCCGCGCGTTTTTACTACATTTTCATATTGAATTAAGCGACTTTTGTCAGACGCGACCAGCGCCCGCTGATTTTAGTGTATTTTGATGTCCAAGTCTTGAAATAAGCAACCGCTTTGCGGTAAAAGTGGTAAATCTGTTGACCATTCAGGTACAAATCAGTGTTAATTGTTTATCTAAGCCGATAAGATGATCAATTACATCTTTATTTTGATTTCACACCAGCCATTTTCCTTTGTCTCCATGACCGGTTCTGACCGGTGTTAATGCTGACTGTGTATCAATTTGTAGTGTTGAATAATACAGTGATGTATTGCCAACAGTCTACGGATTAAAGAGGTTATTATCTGGGACGTTAAGTGACAAATTTGATCGCGGATTTTATTGCAGAAACAATGCGCCAACGCGTCAAACATTTTCACAGAGTTCTGGAGAGGTGTAAAAAATAAACTAATAAACTATTAATCTGTAATATGTGTTGAAATCCGTTCATTAAAAAATTGTAATTGTTATTATGCTAATAAGTTTGTGTTAGTAAATTTTCCAATCAGGTCTGTAGATTTAGTTTTCAATCGAGGTGTTTTATTTATTTCCCTATGTACCATAATCGAGTAATATATATATATATATATATATTCTTAAATGCAGAAATTAAAATGTCAAAACGGAAAGTGTTAACGTTAAATGAGAAAATTCGGGTATTGGAAGTGTCGAAGAGTAAAAGTGCATGTTAATTTATCGCGAATGAGTTTGGAGTCGGAAAAACCCATTCTCTGCAGTGCAAACCGTTTACATTGTATTTAGAATTAAAGAGAACAAATAAAACTAATTTTAAGTAAAACTTTCTTTTATTCATTTTATTTATATTTAGATTCATTTGATTACACAAGCTGACATCATTGTGTCAAAAGGAGATAATCCTGCATCTGGATTTAAAATAAAAGGTCCGCATTTATCCAAAATGGCCTTTTTAATTTAGAGACCATTTTATTAAGAGACCAAGATTGACTGTAGTTTCAAATGGAAATATGATTGCATGCTAATGATAGTGTTTTGTTTAGAAAAAAGTAAATAAAAGTGTATGTAAATATATTAAGCATTTTTATGCACACTTGCATTAAGAGAGTTGTTTATTTTATTTGTCTACATGATTTTTGTATAAACAATAAAAAAAAACATAATGAGTGTGATTCCTAATGCACATTTAGTATTTGGGTTTTTAATAATGAAACCAACAATTATATTGTGTATTATTTTATATTCAATCATTCTTTATTTAAATGATTTTTTGCTGCAAACATATGAAATACTCAATGGGACTCCTATTTTTTCCTTTTGGATTCCTACTTTTTCCTAATTAGGAGTAAAAGGAGTCCTGTTTTAAAATCCTAGTGAGACCCCTGCTTTTGCAGCCAGCATAAAACCAGAACAGCCTGCGAGAAACTTACAGTCTGTTCAGATTTTATGCTGTTTGCTACTCACCATTATCTTAGGGTTGGTAATGAAGCCTTTCAAACTTTAATATATTTAGAAAGGACTTAATTTCAATTTGATATTCTAAAGGACTTCAAATGTGTCAAAGTGCTTTTATTAGGGGTAAAGGGTTAATAAAATAGATGCAACTTTACAGCTTTGCTAACTCTTGCCTGAAATGATATAAAACAAAGAAGAAAACACACATTAAACATTCTGCTTCCTTAAAGGGCACAATGTTGCAAATGATGTTGAGTGAATCCATTATTTTCAACAGGTATGCATGCTTATTTATCCAATTACGAGAATGTAATGGTTGATTGCCCTCAGGCATGCATCTGCCAGGTTTTATGACCTTAATCCACTTGTAAAAATCCATGATTGAAGTCTCACAAGAACAAAAACAGGGCTGAAATCTGTATGATAAGCGGGATAAAATATACTGTCAGAAAATTAACAGACATTAATTATGGATGAAAACCTGTGTGTCCGAAAATTAAGTCCCAAAAAATTTCTTTACAAAAAAGGGGGGGGAAGAAAACTTAGACAATTACAGTATAATCTTTTGGAGATATTCTACAGTTTCAATGTTTGAATCTTGAAATTTAAGGCATTAATTGACACAAATCAAAAGATGCCCTAAAACAAAAGTGCCTCTGAGTCTGATTGTGTCTAATTTGTGAACGAGTTCTTTTTTATATTGAATACAATTTACAGTTACACACAATCACGCATTTTCAATAAGAAAAGGCCGATATCATATTCGCCTGTCGCGGTAATTGATAACCAATACACACAGTAAATTGGGGTTAAATGTGTATTCCATCTATTGCATAAATAGCCATGGATGTCTAGACATTTAATTAGTCTTCGTATCTCATACGTGTAGTTGGGCACACAATTTTAAATAACGCGTTTTGTCAGGTTTGTTACTGTCGCCGTCACCAATCCAAAATCCGCAAGAGTTTCTAAACGCAAGTTAAGCTGCTAATGCATGTTATTTTGTTCATTTCAGTTAGTGTTAACATTGTTTGTTGAGCATCAGCAGTCAAACTACTTGTTGCCTAAGATTTGCGGAGCAGCTCTGCTAATATATTGAGTATCGCCGAATATGACAAACTAAAACAGCTGTAAACATTCTATAGCATTTTTGTCAGATTAAGGTGTTATATCAGGTAAAATATATAACTGAAATAACGTTAACACTTAAGAAAATTGGAATATTAAAGCATTTTCCACACCATTGAGTTTTTCTGCTTTAAAATGAAGAACTCTAATCATATTTTTACGCGTCAACTTAAGCGTGCAAGGATCGTTACAGTTGTAAACTGCTCAAAATGATAAATATAACCAATCATTTGTCTTAATAATATAAAGTAACACTAGTAAATAAATTGTGTGAAACACCTATTCATTTATCGGCACTAATATTCTTCAATGCAATCAAAAAAATCGTTTTGTAAGGTTCGTTCTGTAAGGTTCGTGTTCACAAATTTTGAAACAGACTATAATGATACATACTGAAGACTATACATGTTATGTGACATCATTCGAGGTGGTTATGACGTAATTTGTCCACGAATATTCTCTTTCGCCATATTTTCGATGTCAACAAGACGTGGCAGCGCGTTGATGTACAGAATTAATAGCTTGGTACACAGAGGTAAGAAAAGTTTGTTATGTGTTTTTGCAAAAGATTAAATGCTTACTAAATGCAAGTGTTTTATGTTGAGTGACTTTACAGTTTACCTTTCTTCCATAATAGATGCACATATTTACGTTCATTTGTGCACGAAGGCAAAGTAAGGTTCGTTACCTTCGGTAACGATCCTTACATACATTTAAATGATATTTATGTTTATATAATTGAACGTATAAACTAGTTTTTTATTTTTATATAGCTACTTACCTGATTTTACCAACCTTTAGTAAAGGTGCACCATTGAAACACATTTGTTAATCGCTTGTAAAATAAACTCGTTTGGATCATCTTTTATTATGTACACTTCACACCATTCGCATGTGTTTTAAATATTTACATATAGCTATGGAAACTATTGGCACATGCCTTGGCAAACATCAAACATAGTTTTCTTAAATGAGGTGTGTGCTTAACGGTAGCAGATATATTTTACAAGATATTCTATTCAGTATTGATGGTAAGGTTCGTTGTGTGTGGTAACGAACCTTACACTTTCAGTATTTGACATTGAATGTACATTTTCAGGGTTTTCTTAAATCTCATTGTTGCAGATGGGGAAGTCTGCGGCTGAAAAGATGCGAGAGTATCGTCAGCGGCTGAAAGATAATGCTGAAAAGTACGAGGCGTACCTGACAAAAGCAAAGCAGCGAAAGAAAAGAAACTATGTTCCGGTTAATCAGTTGTCATCCACAGAGAAGAAAAGACGCCTCGAGAAAAACAGAAATGATGTGCGTGCGCACAGGATTTAAAAAAGGATAGAGAGAGTGGAGATACCACAGCCATGTACATCTTTATCGAAAAGCGGATACGAGACGCCAGAATCAGCTGATAGATTGATTGTGAATATGTCTTTTCCAAATAGACGAAACGGGCCCAGGAAACGAGTTCAACGGGCGCTATCAAAGAAAAACAGAGAATATAAAGAGTTGAAGTTGAAGTTTGAGAATATAAGAAAGAAATACAGAACAAACTTGAGAAGATTGCAGCGCATTAAGAAGAAACAGCGAAACGAAACACAGCAGGGCCAAATACAAAATGAAAAACAGTTAGCGGAAAGTAACACACATAGGCGGCAGACAGATGAACTAATACGTAGTGCCGGCTTCACTAAACAACAAAGCAGAAGAGTGAGAAAGCAGCTGTTATTTGCTAATGTTGTCCAGTCAGAACTCCAAAAAAGCTGACAAAGAATTAAACGAGGAGAAAGAAGGATTCTTGGCGGTCTCATAGGCGGAAAGATCATAAGCAAGTACAGACTAGCAAGGTCAGTAAACAAATCAACGGGTCTCGGAAGAAATACACTAAGCGGCGGGCGCAGTTCATGCCTAGCGTTCGGCAAGCTACAAAAAAGAAGAAGAGAGGTTGAAAGACACAAATCACTTGTTATAGAATTCCTTACACGAGATGACAACTCCAGATGTAATCCAGGCAAACAAGATAAACTCAAAGTGAATGGATCAACGCAGCAAACTAGACTTCTAACTGACTACTTAAGAAATTTGTACGCAAAATTTATGAGCGAAAATCCAGGAATAACATTGTCGTTCACATCGTTTACTCGCATTCGCCCTGCTTATGTAAAGCTTACAAGGTTTATTTCACGAAGTTGCTGTCTTTGCACAAAACATCAGGACTTTGCTCTTTGCACATCAGCGCTGCGAAAGTGTCAAATTAATGTGCCTCTTAACCCAGAAAGGTTCATTGAAGATGCCAACAACATAGAGAAAATAAAAGCTGAAATTCCCAACGAAATCGAACTTGGTCAATGGAAAAGAGTAGCAGTTGACGACAAGGGAAAAAAGAAGATGGTGGTGGCAAGTACATTGAAGAAAGAGGACTTTTTAAAGCAGATGGAACAGCAGATAGTGGATTTCTCAGCTCATGTTGGAAGGGTGAGACGGCAATATGAACAATCTCTGAACATTAAACATAAGTTACCTGAAAATGAAGTGATTGTACATATAGATTTTTCAGAGAACTACAGCTGCCGAAGCGTAAATGAAATCCAGTCAGCATATTGGAACCAGAGCGCCGTAACTTTACAGCCTGTAGTGATTTACTATAAGACCGAGCCGGATAAGTTACAACACAAGAGCGTGGTAATAGTTTCTGACGAACTTGGACATAACGCAAGTACAGTGGTTTCATTTATTGATAACATTGTACCTGAAGTGAAGAAACTGGTCCAGTCAGTCAAGAAAATTCACTATTACACTGACAGTCCGACATCACAATACAGGAATTAAACAATATTTAGAGTTGTGGCAAATCATGAAAACATATTTGGATGCAAAGCCGTCTGGAATTACTTTGAAGCCGTCCACGGTAAAGGCCCCTGCGACGGATTGGGCGGCTCAACAAAACGTATGGCTGATGAAGCTGTCAATGCAGGAAAAGTTGCCATACAAGATGCTGATGACTTTTATAGTTGGACGCAGTCGCAAAAGTGTTCAATGAGAAACGTGCAATTCCTTTATGTTTCTTCAGTTGAGAGCCAAACAAAAGCCAAAGAAATTAATCGTCAGGAAATAAAGGCAGTAAAGGGTACAATGAAAATTCATGCCGTGATCGGAAAAGGAAACAACATCATTATGACATCACATGTAAGCTGTTATTGTGACACCTGCATGAAAGGTGAATGTTGTTCGTCAAATCAGTGGACCGAGGTGTCAATTATAGTTCACGATAAAAAAGATCAAGAGAACATGCATGTAAATCCGAATGAGATTCCTGTAGATCACACCCACGCAAATGAACATGATGAGATCCTTGAAGGACCCAGCATGACTGAAAATGAAAATGAGATCCCCAAAGATAGCCAGACACGTGATGTTGCAATTGGGACATTTGTTGCTGCAATGTATGAAAGAAAAGTTTATATAGGAAAAGTTGTACAGGTCGATGGAGATGACAACGAAGTTGAGATTACATTCATGAAAAACATGAGAAGTCTGTTGCAGTGGCCATCGAGTGAGGACAGGATATGGGTTGATAGAACAGCAATCGTTTGTACAGTTGCAGAACCTATACCAGCCGGAGAATCCAAATCAAAGCTGAGCTTTAAGCTTAGTTCGTCCGATCTCGTCACAATTGAAGCGTATAAAAATATGCAAAAAAAAAGTATAATACTGTACATTTGTGTTACATTCGTCTGTCGACTTCAAGTATACCGATATTGCATTTGTAAATACACTGTATTTTTTACGTGTATAATGCGTATATATGTGAAGTACAATGCGCAATTGATTGTATCATAATAGTGTAACGAACCTTACATTGATAAATCAATTAAGTAAACCTACGCATAATGTTCTTACTGAATTTTAAATCGCCCTACTGCATGTTGCGGTTGTTATTTTGATGAACGTGTTCAATGAGCAATAATGAACAACATGTGTGTTTAAATATGTTTTTGTGTGTTCACGTATGTCTGAAATCGCAATCATAACTTGCATGTAACATTATTAATTGAATGCACTACAAAGTTAAAAATTATCAAGTGCGTATATGTGTTCGAGTTTACTTGGTGTTAATAAAAGCATTTGAGAGTTTATTTTGCGTTATATATTTCTCATTATCTATTACACAAACTTGATGAAATTTAGTAAGGTTCGTTATTTAAAAAGCCCTGTATTCGACAAGCTTATGTGTGTTAACCTGTGTGCCTGAGTAAGCACTTGAACTTTTTTTAGCCATCAATTCCCTCATGGGTCCAATCAATGATAAATAAAGAGTAAACAAGAGTCACAGATATAAATGCAAACGTCATTAATGATGCATAATAAATAAATCCGTTTTATTTTCGAAAAGTTACAAACAACAACACGTTTTTCAATTGCTACAGTAGCGTTTAAACATAGTGTACAATATTTACAATAACTAAATCAATTATGAAAACATAGTTATAAACATTATTGGTGATATTATTCGTCTTATTTGATAATATGCTGGTTCTATTTCAATTTAAAGTTTAGTATATCCCGACAAACGAACCTTACATGCCAGACTGAACGGCTTTTTTGTCAACAGCGATATCTCATTAACCAATAGCGTCATGATGGAAATACTTGGCAACATACTCCAATACACTATTTCAAACAACAAAATGACCATTTAACGTTTATTTTTTAAACATCATATTTGTTTGATTTTGCACGGACTCTAGATTACACGGATATGAAACGGGACCGTTACGCCAAATATCTTGTTGTGTCTAAGTCACGTGACCGTGTCGTATCTGTCGATCTTTTATCGAAGCACCGATGTTATACATTTGATGTACCCACTCACGTATTTTGTTAAATTATAGTTTCATTTCTAGGCCGATTTTGACAAATTATATATCATTAGAAAGCTTACGTAATGTAGTTTTCAGATATATAAATATATATTAAGTTTCTCTTCTGATTTTGGCAGCTCGGCGAGTTATAACTTTAACTTTTGCAAATATCATACCGTTTTGGAGTTTTAGAATCTAGATTTACGGTTGACATGTTCGTACTTTATACCGATTTGTAGCGTTTATATTTGGAGTTCAGTTTAAAAAATAACATCTTGCTTAGGAGAATAGAATTCTGTATATGATAGAAAAAAAATTGGTTTAAAAATGAAAGCAAGTAAGGAATGAAGGCGGAAATAAGTAGCGCGCGGTCCTAACGAACCGAACTGATGGCGATTATGCTTTTGTTTAGATACCGGCCATTGAATTTCCTTTGCCACGATTATTATATTTTTTATGGAATATATTGAAATATTTTGTTCTAGAGACATATCCATAAAGCTAAGTATTAATGAAGCTTAATAAATTTACGATTTCAGCTCTTGATTATAACACAGAAAGGGTGTTAATTTTATGATGAAACAGCGTATACAAATGTATAGCGGACCCTCTTGATATTTTTCGGCTTTGCATACTTCAAATATAATGGGTGTCAAAACATTCATCGTTTGTTGTTTATTATCAAAAAGGTAATTATGTAAAATTATATGAAAGGTTATTAACCATAAATTATCAATTAATTAAAATTATTTAAAGATTCTTGAAAATCACGGTCAACTGTCTATGCATGTATATTGAAATATCTTTATAAGTTAACAGAGTTATAAATATATAGAATTCTAAATTAAAACTCTGTATTATTTGTATTTTTCGGAAAGATTATTTAACCCCGTTGTGGTCAAATGAGAATGCTGTTTTTAATTATGTTGTTCCGTACACTACCATACACTCTTTATAGGACTACGAAATGACGGAGTTTTTTTACCGGTACCCGCTAAATACGTTAAATGTTAAGTATTAGATTTTTTTATTAATTTATTAATTAAAAACTTAATATATATTGATATAATTATTGTGATTTAGCTGGCTGACATCTATACAGTATTTAGTTTATGGCAATCTGTATGGGCAGATGACTATAAATGTTTTCAATACGCTACATATCTTATAAACGCAAAATTGAGTATTTGGCCTTACATTCAAGAAATGACCACTAATACCACGAGAAGACATGGAGGTATCATAAAAAGTGTAATCTGACCAGACATTGCCACCTGTGGTTAGGGACCAATATACAAGTATAGGTCCCTGCTGTGGCGTATGACACCATAGTGTTATTTAGTATTGGTCGGCACAGTTTCTGATCATAACGAGATAAATGGTTTGTGCTGAACACAGGGGCAATAAAACCACAGATCTATCAATAAACAAGATTATTGAGATATCTTTTTTTGAACACCGCGATAAAAATGCTCAAACCATGGACTCTAGATTACACGGATAAGAAACATGGCAACATTCTCAGAATCATCACTGCTATATGTGTAATCACCTAACAATTCGTCTAAAAATAATTTATATATTTGAGTTGAAGACGATGTACTGTTGTTTAAGTCTGAATAAACTATCTGTCTGCCTGTCTAAATCCAAGCCGTCATCGTCCCGGTGAAAAAAAATCTGATTTTCAATAGTTGGACATGATGCCCTGATGTCAAAATACGAAATGACCCGCGTAACACGGACCGTGATTTTCAAGAATCTTTAATAAATTGATAATTTAAGGTAAATAACATTTCAAATAATTATACATAATTACCTTGTTGATTATAAATAGCAAACGATGAATGTTTTTGACACCCATTTTATTTCAAGTATGCATGCAAAGCCGAATAATATCGAGAGGGTCCGCTATATACGCTGTTTCATCATAAATTTTACACCCTTTCTGTGTTATAAACAAGAGCTGAAATCGTTAATTTATTAAGATTCATTTATAATAAGCTTTATTGATATGTTTCGTGAACAAAATACTACAATATATTCCATAAAAAATATAATAAGATGGCAAAAGAAATTCAATGGCCGGTTTCTAAACAAAAGCATAATCGCCAAGACCGTAGCATCAGTTCAGTGCGTTAGGAACGCGCGCTACATTTTCCCGCCTTCATTCCTTAATTACTTTCGTTTTTAAACAATTTTTTTTCTATCGTATACAGAATTCTATTCTCCTAAGCAAGATGTAATTTTTAAAACTGAACTCCAAATATAAACGCTACAAATTGGTATTAAGTACGAACATGTCAACCGTAAATCTAGATTCTAAAACTCCAAAACGGTATGATATTTGCAAAAGTTAAAGTTATAACTCGCCGGGCTGTCGAAATCAGAAGAAAAACTTAATATATATTGATATATCTGTTTACTACGTAACGTAAGCTTTCTAATGATATATAATTTGTCAAAATCGGCCGAGAAATGAAACTATAATTTAACAATAGACGTGAGTGGGTACATCAAAATGTATAACCTCGGCGCTTCGCTGTACGCTAATCGTAAAAGATCGATAGCCACAACACGTTAAAACGCGCTGTGGTAAAACATAAAATGTGTATTTCTTGTGTTTTACTCGCTATAAATCCATTAATAACAACGGGAATATACTAAAAGTTATATTTTTTTGAAAGAGGAATAAATAAGCAACAAGATAACGTATAAACCAATAAAATCGGATGAATAGTTTTTGCATAAGATTGAATTTACTACAGTAAGGGTCAAATACTCGATTCATCTCCTGTCAATATACACTCCGTGGATTTTGTAAATGCAATTGGCCTCTTCTTATTGAAAATGCGTGAATACGACTTTTGATGCTGAAGTCTGCATTATCACACCTGTTTTAATTCCTCAAGCGTCAGCGACATTCTAGATGTTTTTCGCTTCGTGCACAAGTAAGAACAGCAATTGCTACTGTTTACAGTTTATTTCTGCATTTTCATTTTGTACGGAAGTAAACATAAGTTAAGATTTGACAGGGGAGACAATACATCGTAATGAACCTAAAGAAAATATGTAAGCGTAGTCAAAGCGCTGAAGGCACTAAAGTTGTTCGCTGTTCCAACATGTATAATCTTAGACGCAACTCAGTTTTCAAAATTATGTTATAGCTTTTTATATCGCAAGTTTGAAATGAACACAACCCATTCAAATTTATAAAGAGTGTGTCTTAAAGCACAGGTCGAGATGTGTGTGTTTTTTTAAATCATTAACAACAAGAAATATCTTTAAAAATGATATACGGCGTTGATAGTTCAATGAATAAGATCAAGGATAGCGAATGTCTTTTTCTGTGCAGTTCTTAGCAGCATCACACGCAGTTCGGGATGTTACGCGGGGTTTTCGCGGCTTATTTTACATTATTATATATTGCTGGTCATAAACCTATAGATACAAAACAGAAAACCAGGTATGTGTATCGTATACACATACCTGAGAAAACCAAAAGAAGAATGGAAGTGAAATTAAAACATACGAGTCAACCGACCACACGCGAAGTATCCGTATTTATAGTCGCGTTCTTCGAACAAATCTGTTTTAGTGGTTTGTCGGTCATTGCTAATTGATTCGATTATTAACAGTATCGAGAATCATCGCGCTCATGCTTAATACATTAGTCAATATGGTGGAATAATTATTGTTAAGTTAATCAAAAATAATAAGTATCATTGTATGGTTGAAAACACATTAAGAATCAATTATTGACATACCATTATTATATTGCTGAATATCTTCATTTAACATATTTCTGGTCTAAAGAAAATTTCAGGTTATTGTTGAAAACACATTAAGAATCTATTATTGACATACCATAATTATGTTGCTGAATATCTTCATTTAACATATTTCTGGTCTAAAGAAAATTCCAGGTCACCTAGTTCACGGATAGCGTATTTATTATATAACGATTATTTTACTGGCCGCGAACTCCGGTGATGACCTGTATATAAACTCTGACATTCACACACTGGACGCGAATTGACCCGATACCTCGCGGGTTGAAATGCAATGCATTAAAGTGAGGCGTCGCTTCCACTGCTCTTTATACTTTTGCATGTTAACATGTTGACAGGAATATGGACGTAAGTACTAAGTATGAGAACATAGCCTTTAAGTATAAACGCTTTTGCGCTGACAATCCTCTGAAAATAAAAGGTTTCACGCACAAACTGTATTGATGTCGAGAAATGAGTGTAAAACTGTTCTATCTATTGAGCCTTTTCATTAGAGATAAAATTGTTTCATGCAGTAAACAGTGTCACAAAGACGCGGATATGTTTCCAATGCTCTGGTGGTATACTCAAATCAGCCAATGGAATAAATTAAGTGTATTCATTCGTACCTAGCCGCGGGAAATTTTATTTGAATTTTATTGGACACTTACAAAGGCCAGGTAAGGTGAAAAGCTGGCTTAATACAGCTATGCCGAAAAAAAGATAATTTTAGCTTTATTTTTGGAAAACAGGGCTTAATGCATATGCATTAATTGTCATCCCAGTACCAGAGACTCTCTTTGGACGAAAAACACCATAACATCAGAAACTGCCGTCCTTTATTAGCTTGTGCGGATTGCACAGGCTAATCAGTGTGCACATGCTAATCTTAAGTGACATGCATTAAGCCCCGTTTTCCCTGAAAGTAGCCAATATGTACAGATTTCAATGATAAACACTAGACTGGCAAATGTCGTCTTACAAGCTGTTAAATATTATTGATTTCATGCACACACTGCAGTGTGCCAGTGGTGAACTATAAACAGGTGGTGGTAATCGTTCCTAGCGTAGTAGAGCATGTTGTTTTGCATTTTGACAATTTGTTTTCATTCTTAACATGTTTAAAATGCTTACTCCGTGTCGGTCCACTCCACAACACACGGTGTGGTGTCCGTTGCGGAATAGGCACAACATTAGCATCGCAGAAGGGACAATCTTCCACAGTTACAGGAGTAGTGAAATCGTTAAGAGTATTTCTAACTTTAAATGGAGAATTGTGATGCATAATAAGAAGGGATATCTATATTCAAAATTTCACCTTATTTACAAAATAATTTATTCGCAAAATAAGGCAAGGCCTGAAGAAGAAGAAGAATTTGTTGTTTAAATCGATATTGATGCCATAGAAAATGGATCATTAATACATTAACACCAATGTAATAATTAAAGATTTAATTCTATGTTAAATGTACAAATTATTCTCAAATCAAATATTCGTCTTGTGTAAGTAAAAATGATCATCATCATAATCATCAGACTTACATTTAAACTCATGTCGACCTTTTAAGAGTGCCATCAAATGTTTGTCAACTTCCTAACCATTTAACACGATTCGCATGTGAGCTTGCGATGGCTTGGTGGAAGTCGCGTTCAAAATCGCTCAGGGTTCTTTCCCCACTCAGTGAGCATTCTCAAAAGAGTCTTCGCCGCAAAACTCAAAGAGTCTTCGCCGCAAAACTCAAATAGAGATGACGAAGAAGGGCGTTCGCCGCTAAACTCAAATAGAGATGACGAAGAAGGGCGTTCGCCGCTAAACTCAAATAGAGATGACGAAGAAGGGCGTTCGCCGCTTAAGTCAAATAGAGATGACGAAGGGCGTAATAATGAGAAAGTGCATTTTAGAATGAAAGCTTTACTCTGCAGGCTGAATTTATGAAATCGTCAAAATAGGTGTTGTATGGTCTAATAGTATTGATAAGTTTCTCATAGCTAGCGTCGCTGATAGCTATTGTTTTGTAGTCAATACATTATCTTAAAAATCGTCATCGATGTCATAAAGCTATTCCTCAACTTGTATGCCGTTGTATATGCGAGATTTTGTTATTTTGTGCAAGAATTCAATCAAGTGATCTCCAGATTGTCCAGCTACTTCGAGCATAGTCGACGAACGAAGTATGACCTCCATCGCAGACATTATGTTTGTGTTTATTTATTGCACGCTCATAAACCGTCACTGTCTTTATTTTAAATTAACAATGAATGAAACTGGGATCGCTGCCTCAGAATGGCCGAAATGACTTGGCTGAAATTACTACATTGTATCCGTTTGAAATAAAAAATGAATTTCAGTTATATAATTTGATCTGAAATATTAACTTTAGTACAACGTTAGTTGATTTTTCCGTAATAAATGCTGTGTATACGGGCCCAGAGCAACAGAATTGTATCTTTCTGAGGAACGATACAATGAAAATAAAACAATTACCAAGTACATCTTGTCTTTGATTAAAAATCAGAATGCCTTTGTGTTAGTATATGTAACAACAGTTTGTGTTTGTGTGTGTGTGTGTGGTTTCTTTGCTATTACATAAGGAATTGTACAACTAATTAAGTTGCTTTTAATTGTGATCTGTATTGAGTCTCTGGATTTACCAAACCATTTCTAATAAAATCGACACCAGTTCTCACAAGAAAGTTGGAAAATAGTTTCTCTCATCGGATATTCTCAGCTGCTGTGTAAAAGGTGACCAATGGCTAATGGGATCGACCTAAGCCATCGGCGATGCGCTTAAAAACGGAATCTCCGTTCTTCTTGCCAGTGCGAGCTATGTATGTGCTTTTATATGCAGTCTGATTGCACACATTGAAAACGAGGTATATAAAAACATTTTATAAGGCGGCTTCGAAATGCATGGATTCCGTTTGAAAGCTTGAGCAAAAATTACTTTGTTTCGCCGGTGCGCAATTTGACGTTACGCTGTGACAGGTTGCCACACAGAATCAACAATATGTGAATCCGTAAACAGTTTTCTTTTAAATAAATACTAAATGAGTATTGAGGACATGCTTGTAACAGTGTTCGATTGTGTTACATAACGCTGAAGATAGATCATTTATTGGTGAATTTTATTGGCTTAGTTGACATTTCAAGTTGGCATAATGCTGGTGACATTGTTTGACCATATATCATTGTTGACGGGAAAGATGCGCTTGGCATTGCGAAATGAGTTACACATATATGTTACTTTTATTAGCTAAACAGAATCCTTAAAGTGACCGAGCAGTCACGTTAACAATCGATTGAATAAATAAAAACACACACCATAGTACTTAATTACATTTAATGTAATTAAGTACTATGGTGTGTGTTTTTTAGATAAGAAATAGAACCTGCGAAGTTTTCATTCAATATGTGATCTGTTATATTGATTCAATGATCGATAAATATGAATTGATCTATTGATTAGAACGTCTTCACGAGTTTTCTTTAAATCCTTGTCACTCATATAGTATAGCACAAAACTAAAATGTGCCGTGTCCGTGGTAACATTTTTTAAGCGGCTTCCTCGTGATGTCATGCACTAGGTTGACAGCACGTTGTCGACGTGGAAGCTCATGAATATCGCATCTGTTTGCATGGTCGTCTAAATTGGTCTTTCACATTTTAAATGTGAATATCGACGGCTTATTCGGTAATATAATTTTAAAAGCCTTTGTTAGTGTTTTGAAATGGCATATCTGATATAGTATAAACTCTTTAGTAGAGTAATTATTTATTTTGATAAATGTCCAGGGCCGTCGTGGGCCGTCGGCCGGTCAGGCTAAAGCCTGACCACTTTTTGACAAAAAAAAAGTGAAAAGAAGGCTGAGCTATGAGATGAATTGCGTTATCACTCTGGATCAGACGTATTTAATAATGCTTTATTATTTAAAAAAAAACACGCCGATTTTAAATACAAAACTGATGCTGTTGCAAAAGTGATAAAATCCCGGTAGTTCTATCTGTTTTCTAACTTCGTTGTTTTCCGATGTTACAAACTTGCCACCGTACACTCCATTTTGCCCGGATGTTAATACCGGAAAATGCATACGATTTTTTTTCAAAGAAACGAGAAAAGACATCAAAAGAAGTAAAATGATAACCATCGCTATGTTGCAATAATCTAAATAAACGAAAAATGAAAATGCCCTTCGTTAACATATTGAAGGAAATGAAAAGTCCAAGAAACCCCTACTTTAAAGGGGCCTTTTCACAGATTTTGGCATTTTTTAATTCATTCATTAAATGCTTTATATTGATAAATGTAAACATTGGATCGTAAAGGCTTCAGTAAAAAATCAAGAATAAAAATAAAAAAAGGAAAAGAAAATTGCCCGGAGCAGGTTTCGAACCAGTGACCCCTGGAGTCCTGAAGTAAAAACGCTCTAGCCTACTGAGCTATTCCGCCGAGTTCACATACTTGACGTAATTTATACCTTATATAAGCAATCTTCGTAGTTTCACAAAATTTAACGACAAAAACAGAACTCTCCAAATTATTCAATCGTTTCGCGTTGCAACGCTTTATAGTTTTTAGGTTTTAAAATCGTCAAAAGATGCATATAATGGCTATATTAGACCATGGTAAATGTTCAGTATTACTGTTTCCTCACAAATATCATTACTAAAACGAAAATTTGCGAATCTGAAACAACTTTTTTCAATTTTGTCAATTTACCAAAGCGTGAAAAGATCCCTTTAAGCTGAACCTAAGAAAAGCAATATTGTACCGTAACTAGGACGGCACTGCTTGTGCAGATGTTGATTTCTGCCTGACGTTCAATTGAAGGTATGAGGCAGATCATCTTGAATAAAAATTCTTTGAACCTGTCTCTTCAAATTAAAAAATACGAAAAAGGACTATATCATGGTGTTCCCTCTGCACAACATATAAAACTACGGAGGCCCATTCGGACATACCTATCTTGTTATAAATCCAATCTGCTCATTTCTACTATGCATTAATGTTATATTATACTGCAAATGAATCCCAAAATTGGCAGATATTACCACAGAAATTGCCAACCTAAGTTGGCTTACCGATATTTAAAGAAAGCCGAAGGATTTATTTGAGCCAATACATGTTCCTGGGATATCAAAAAAATACTTAAAGAGGATAAATGAGTTAAGATCTATATCATCTATTAAATTCGTGGCCATTACAGCGTACAGAGCCAGGAGACAGGGGGTGTACGGTCAATCTTTCGTATATACACTTTGCCCCCCCTTCCTCAATATTAGTGGCAGAAATTGTCGTCCCTCTATGCAAAGTCTTTGTCAAAGTGTTTCCCTCGGAATATTGAAGCTTCTATCCATGAAATTTGATACTGTGGTTGACTTCATATTTCGTTTTGTTCTGGCAATATATTAAGATTTTTTAAAATTGTTTAACCCTTTCCAGAAGTTTTTTTCAAACTGAACATACCAGATGATGTCAAGCTGAACATAAAGAAAGTAAATTGGTGCAACCAGAAATTCCAACAGGGTGAACCAAGGGCCACTTGATCAGGCTAGTTAAAATAAATAGTTCTCTGAGCGTCGGAGAATTACGAAATATCTGAGAAGCACAATGTCCCAAACTAGACTCAACAACCTTATTTCTTTGCACGTTCATAAGCAAAGAACGGACGCTCTTGACTTAACTAAAATTGCAGAGGAGTTCGTTGCTCGAAGAAAAAAGGCGCAGCTGTGTATATGGAAAATTTTAAAGGTGTTATAGCACTGCAACTAGGCAAATTAACAAACTATTTTCAAACTATTTTTCCTAGTTAATCGCATTTGCAAATGATATGGTGCGGCGCCATGTAACTTAGTAATATTGTGCACTTTGGCTTCAAAACCGCCCAGATGTCACGATTTAGCCTTTATGTTTCAACATTTTTTCACGGGGAGCATGCCCCCGGACCCCCCTATTAAGTTCGCGCCTACGGCGCTCGCAGGCCTCCGGCACTTAGAGCCTGACCACTTTGAAAAGTCCGACGACGGCCCTGATGTCCCGAGACAACATTTCTGTACGAAGCAGTTTGGATGTATAATTGTAACTAGATACACATATGCGTGATAAAAGGGACGATGCTTTGGTTTGATACGTATAATTATTTGTGCCTCTTAAACGCCACTGATAATGTCTGTAGCAGTGATTTCAATAGAAAGTATGGTCCAACGTGCGATGTACGCACGCATTTGCCAAACAATTAAACGCACGATCGGCACAGTCTGGTTTTGACCTGAGGGTTTACAGTATGGCACAACGTGCGATGTATGCACGCATTTGCCAAACAATTAAACGCACGATCGGCACAGTTTGGTTTTGACCTGAGGGTTTACAGTATGGCACAACGTGCGATGTATGCACGCATTTGCCAAACAATTAAACGCACGATCGGCACAGTCTGGTTTTGACCTGAGGGTTTACAGTATGGCACAACGTGCGATGTACGCACGCATCTGCCAAACAATTAAACGCACGATCGGCACAGTCTGGTTTTGACCTTAGGGTTTACAGTATGGCACAACGTGCGATATACGCACGCATCTGCCAAACAATTAAACGCACGATCGGCACAGTCTGGTTTTGACCTGAGGGTTTACAGTATGGCACAACGTGCGATGTACGCACGCATCTGCCAAACAATTAAACGCACGATCGGCACAGTTTGGTTTTGACCTGAGGGTTTACAAAGTCGCGTATACTTTAAATAAAAAAGTCAATGACTTATACGACTTCTGATCTTATCCATTAATTTAGGTTATGTTGAATGTTGTCGGTTATAAATACAAATATAAATACATATACCGATACATGTTATTCTTACTTGACATTGTTTGAGATTGCCATGTTCGGCTGCTCACACGAGAAGTTACCATATCATAAAAAGTATATAATCACGGATTGAAAATCGGATTACCAAAATGCAAATTTTCCCATTCAACAACATTATTCAGCAACAACCCCGCCTTTAGTCGGTCGCGCATTATAGCACGGTATTACTACAATATCAGAGCTAGTATCGATCCGCCATAATGTCACTTGATGTATTTATCGGAAGAAACTCTGTTTAATACGTCCAAACTTGTCTTTGGGAAACATTAGCAGAGACTTTCACACTAGCAGTATTAATAAGTCATGTTGCTCAATTTGTGTAGAGATAAAGAGGAATTGTCGGTTATTTCGTGAGTAGTTTTATATACATATATTGATATGTTTACGGATTTTTTGTATGAGTGACTGACGTTTTGTAGCGTTTGTAGTTCCAATACAGTATTTACTCTATCAGGAACCATAGACATAATTGTGCTTCAAGCAAACGTGTGTGTCACACTGATTGCATCGAAGCTTGACGCATCTCTGATGTGTTGCTTTAGTTTCGTGTTTTTGTTGAATACTCGCAATAAGCAAGTGTAAAAGCAACAGTTTGTAATAAATGTTTACAACATCGTGATTAAAATCATCGTTAAAATGCCCTCTCATTGTGATGGTTGAATCCGTAAAATTTAGGAACATTTATATACATTCCGTGGTAAATAAGTTAACCTACGCACGAAATAATGGGTCGGCGTTTTTACGAGTCACAACAGGGTCATACAAAGAGTAACAGAACTGAACAGCGTGGCACCTTAAATTAATAAAGGTCAGATAGCCGCTTATAATCAGACGTGTTATCGTAATATTGACATGTGATGTAAAAAAAACAGCACGTGAAAAGCGTGAATCAGGAAATTTTACGTCGGAAATGTCTTAAGTAAAATCTAAAGGGGCCTTTTCACAGTTTTCGGCATGTTTTGAAATAAGTCATTAAATGCTTTATATTGATAAATGTAAACATTGGATCCTAAAAGCTCCAGTAAACAAATCAAGAATACAATTTAAAAAAGGAAAAAAGTAGCCACAGATGGACTCGAACCGGTGACCCCCGGAGTCCTGGAGTAACCTGGAATAAAAACGCAATAGCCCGCTCGGCTATTCTGCCAAGCATACTAAATTGAAGTATTTTATGCATTATATGAACAATCTTCGTAGTTTCACAAAATTTAACGACAACGACAGAACTCTCCAAATTATTCAATCGTTTCGCGTTGCAACGCTTTATAATTTTTAGGTTTTTAAATCGTCAAAAGATGCATATATTGGCTATATTAGACCATGGTAAATGTTCAGTAATACTGTTTCCTCACAAATATCATAACTAAAACGAAAATTTGCGGATCTGAAACAACTTTTTTCAATTTTGTCAATTTACCAAACCGTGAAAAGATACAGTGGAATGTCGGCTCTCATTTTATGTGTCCACGTGCTCTGTGAATGAAACAGTACACAGCGCATCACAAAACGACACCATGGCCGCATATGCATTACATATGACCCTTTTTCGCTCGACGCGACTTATGTGTTCGTCACAAAAGTACTTGCGCTCAAGAAATAGCGTTAACATTTATTTCTTTTCTTTTTTGATGTCGTTGCCACAGTCAATCATGCGCATCCGCGAATAAGATCATCAAACCTTAAGTGACTAGAAAGCTTGTCGCATATCAAAGCATAATTTTGATCCATTTTCGCATGGCGGGTGAAATGTGTGAAACCGCAACGCGGGCGTCTTAATCAAAACCGAATCTGGGATGCGCTATACCTATGGTTTGGGATAGAATGGGTGGTGTTGAATACCGGTAGGTCCACTCCTGAATAACTTATGTGTTTGTATTTATAAGGGCGCGACGCATCTTGTAGAGTACGCCTTTAGACATGTTAGTGTGCAGTGCATTATAAAAATGTAGCTTTGGGCGGACATGAGCAATTATGAAAGTAAAAGAATACAAGTATTTTCCTGGTTGGTGAATATATTGGTCATTTGAATGGAATTTCACTTTTTCATTCCAGTAAATCACTTTCCGTTTCGCACGTGCGTTCCCGCACGTAAGCTTGTGTACTCACATAACATCCTCGTTATGTATATGTCAAATTGATTGAAATCAAAACTACATGTTTTTTTTTAAATACACTGATTGAGAACATAGCTGGGGAAGTTAAGATTTGTCATAAAGAATATAATATATTATAATATAATATATTAGATTTAGACTTGCACCGAGCGAGTCATGCATTGACGCGAGACCTATACAATTAATATATCATCGATCTGTTGATATTGCATATTACTTACAACTCACTTGACATCCTTCACCATGCTATTTTAGAGAAACAGAAATGCAGAAGATGTGTGCATGGTTCAATCTAAAAATTGAATGAAACAGTACGTCTACAGCAGTCTACTTTAAAAATGTAATAAACTTAAAATAATGAATCAATGACAGATTGAATAGACTAATAATACTAGACTTAAATAAATCAAAATAATACAAATAAACGCATATAAACAAAAATATTCGTATTTTAACAAATAAACAAAGATTTAATTTAATCGAGCCCATCAACTGACGGAGAATGGAAACATTGTTTGTTTACATGCAAACACGTGTATTACAACGCCATCTGTTGTCGTTCATATTCCGCAAAATGGCGACCCGTGACGGGTCGGATGTTCGCAGGAAACCACAAGATATTTCTAACCAAAATACAAATCTGATGGTAAGATGATGCATCCAGTTTGACAATATTTACCTTTTTGTTGTGTTTTATTGATGCGCTGTAATCGTCAGTAGCTTAGTACTTAAATTGTTGAAGATAGTACGTGTGTGTGTGTGTGTGTTATTGTTATTGAAGCTTTGAAAAAAGCTGTCAGTTGGCCTATCGTTAAATGTGACCAGAGACATAGATCTCTCTCCGATGTGACCAGACAAGACAAGACAATTTATTTCGTAATTAAAGGCCACCGGCCCAAAATACAATATACAGACATTTTACATTATACATACATGAGTTGTGAATAGTTTTATGTGTGTGCTTTGCCCATAAAGAAATATATGAAAATCGCTATTTTCTTCAATTTTAGATCATTTTTCGTTTTTATCAGATTAATAAAATCGATTTCTTCTCTGTTTCCAGAAAAAAGGTACATGTTACGTTCTTTGTGGAATTTAGAACAATGAAAAAATACATGAAATTCGTTTTCAATAGCAAAAGTGTTTTCTACATTTAGACAATGTGTACAATACAGCGATTTTTTTTTGTCCAATTGGGAAAAGTACCCGTAAGGGTCCAATTGGGAAAAATTGAGTCTTGAAAACCCTCAAATTGGGAAAAATTGAGTCGTGAAACCCTCAAATTGGGAAAATGGTGTATTTGATTTTATGCTCCCAAATACTTTAAAATTGATAACTAAGTGTTTTCAAGCTGTCAATATTATAATTACCTAGATTCAAACCATAGAGCTGCACAGGGAAACTAACAAAATGTTGCATTTAAAAAAAAAAAAAAAATTTTTTGTTTACCTTAAATTGGGAATATTTTGCCAGCAATTGGGAAATTTGTAGTTTTTTCGTAATTGGGAAAGTGTCGTTTACCGGTACTTTATGAAGAAGGAAAAAAATTGCTGCAATATCTAAGATCATGATTGTGCTATACCAACATGTGGTCCAGTTTCAATAAGAAACTTATGGTTGGAACATCTAAACTTTGCAAGTGCTTTTCTATAGTAGAATGGTATTTTAAGCGAAATATATTTTTTCTGGTTCGAGCAATGATTGATACATTCTATATGTTTCGCATCTTGACGAGTCGAATAAACTTCCTGACCATTTTTGCCTGTTACAACAAATAAGGCGATCTTTAAAAAGTTGTAAAAATACATCAACATTACCAACATCCTGATAACCCAGATATAACCAAAACCATAGTTAAATAACAGATTTTTAACAGAAGTAACCCAATTGGTTCTTCCGATTTCATCCTGGCGTTTCAACATATTTTAACAGTTTTGGGGTATCTATGTAATGGCATGTGAATTAGTTTGCACCAGTATTTAATACACTTAAAATGATAATCTACACATAATTCTAATCTACCAACCTCCCCTAGAGCCATACAATTGTTGGTTTACTTATTTAGACCAAGAAAATCTTTGCAAAACTGAGTCTTAATTTGTTCTATGTTTTCAGAAATGGTATGGCCCCAAATTTCCGCCCCGTATGTAAGGATTGGCTTTGCTATTGAGTCAAAAAGTTTGAAATATTCTTGAATGTCAAATTTTCCAAAATATCCTTGGTAGCTTTTTATCGCATTAATGGATTTTTTCGCTTGCATTGCCAACTTAGCTTTATCCTTGGACAAACTTAATTTAGGAGTAAACAATAATCCCATGTATTTGTACACTGAGGTAACATTTACACGATTTCCATTATAGAACCAATTTTCATATGACCGTAATGGGCTACCATTTCTAAATACAATTATTTCGGTTTTCTTTTCATTTACAGTCATGCCACTAATTTGACACAAATCAAAAATACTACTCAATTGACGCTGTAGTTCTATAGCGGTTTCAGAGCAACTCGCTACATCATCCGCAAATAATATACACTGTATTTTTGGAATATCTTCAGTAATGAAAATTCCTTGATGGCCTCGGTCATGTAGGTAAAGGGATAACTCATTTATGAATAAATTAAAAATGATCGTGCTAGTTACGTCCACTTGCCTTGCCACTTAAAGTCAGTAGTGACATTGTTATTTATGACACGCACACGACTCCGCAAATTTGAGTACATAGAGACAAGGACCTTATATATTTTTCCTTTTAAACCTATTTTCTGCTTTATATCAAATAGTTTATAGTGCAATATCCCATCGTAGGCCTTTTGAAAATCAACGTATAAGACATAAAATCTTCCTCCTGGCCTAGTTATATATTTTTGAACCATGCTTTGTAAGACGAAAATGTTATCCATTGTAGAATAACCTTTACGAAAACCTGATTGCGAATCGTCTACTTTACCAAATTCTTCGGACCCTTTGGTATTCATTGGGTGTAAATGCAAAAATTACAAAATTTATTGATAGTATTTCATAATTGTAACAAGATATACAAGCAGAGATAAATATGATTTATTTAAAATACCTTTAAGTTATAAAACAAGATGTATGTTTATGTCATTGTCTGATAATATATTATATTATTGTTTATTACCTGGTATTAACTACTCTATTTAAAGGGGTATCTTGACAGTTAATATTTTTTGAAAAACAAGAAATACCTTTTAAAAAGATATTTGGTGTATAAATATTGTACACAATGATGGTAAAGAACATTTAACCATAAATATCACAGTGAGTATCACAAATATATTTATATAGGATAATACATAACTCAAAAGCTTATGAGCTATTGGGAAACTATTATCCGCTGGTTACCCTGTATCAAGCAGTTTATAAGGAGACAAGCAACATAATTTCTGAACGAATGCAAACAATTCAAACATTAACAATTTACCTTCATAGATTCATTTAATTTTTGTTTAATTCATGTTACAATTGTTAATTTACAGCGTGTTATACCACGCAAAGCTGATAATGCCATACACGCCTGCAATAAAATTCACTACCTGCATCTTAACCTCCTATCGAGAAATCCCACCCAAAAAGGAGAGTACTTGATTGCAATAGGCATTAAGCCAACATCAATTTTGGCATATATGTAACTATAACAAGACTTGATAAAATTAGGAATTTCAATTCAGGAAAGCGTATTTCCACTGAACATGTGTATATCACCTGTCACACACAAGAGTGTGTGCAGAGTTCTTAAAACGAAAGTGTTGATAAACTACGGATTCATCCTTCCAAACTTTTAGATCTACTGATTTTCAGAGGAATACATTTGTAATTGATTTATTGTTTTCAAGTCCGTATTTATTTGTTAAATGAACAACAAAATGTGTAGGGATTCGTGATAGTGGATATAATTCCAATTTTCAGAATTTCAAAAAGCAGATTTGAAATTATAATGAATAAAATTTTTAAATGAAAAATCATTGATAATTTTTAGCAGCAAGCGTGTGTTATTAGTTTTATTAATCAAAACTAAATGCTTAATCCATAATGGGCATCCAAAATGTTGAATTTCTGCACATATGCACTAATGTAAACAGAGATCCCCAGCCAATGATGACATGATAACACTAGTCATGTAAATAAAAGCAATTCATAGCTGCAATTTTATAAATACTTATTAGAAATAGTTTGAAATTTATTGAACTCATGTGAATATGTTTTTGGAATAAATTGTGTTCTCCTTTGGCAAGATTGAAAAGTTTTTATTAAATTATGCTGATTTTTCAGTCATTGGTCCTCTTCAGCTATTCATCCCTGACCACTACCCATAAGTATTTTATATAAGATAACAAATATATATGTTTTAAACATCAACATGTTTGTATTATATAATAAAAATTTATCTAAATAAGAACAAATTGATATACTTGAAAAATTGAAAATTTGGTTAAGTTTTGTGTTTAGGTCCACTTTTTTCCTTAAGTATCAAAGCCATTGCTTTCATACTTGCAACACTTACTAACTATCGTAAGGGGACTGTGCAGGCAAAGTTATGTAACTCTGACTGGCATTTTGACGGAATTATGGGCTCTTTATACTTGAAAATTTGATTAAGTTTTGTGTTTTGGTCCACTTTACCCCTAAAGTATCATAGATATTGCTTTCATACTTGGAACACTCGCAAACTATCATAAGGGGACAGTAAAGGACAAGTTGCATAACTCTGGTTGTCATTTTTACCGAATTATGGCCCTTTTTTGACTTAGTAACTTTGAATATATGGTTACATTTTGTGTTTTGATTCACTTTACTTCTAAAGTATCAAGGCTATTGCTTTTAAACTTTAAATACTTTCATGCTATCATGAGGGTACTGTACCTGGCAAATTGAATTTTACCTTGACCTTTGAACGACCTTGACTCTCAAGGTCAAATTATTAAATTTTGCTAAAATTGCCATAACTTCTTTATTTATGAATAGATTTGATTGATACTTTGACAAAACAACTCTTACCTGACATACCACAATTGACTCCGTCCAAACCGTCCCCCACGCCCCCCCCCCCAAATCCCCCCCCCCCCCCAATCCCCCCCCCCCCCATTATTTTTATTTAAATTATAGATCATCTAATAAATGACCACCACATCCTCACACTATACTGCCCCCCACCCCCACCCCAAAAAAATAATTTTTATGCCCCAGGTAGGGTGGCATATAGCAGTTAAACTGTCCGTCAGTATGTCAGTCAGTCTGTCTGTCAGTCCGAAAAAAACTTTAACATTGGCCATAACTTTTTCACTTTTTAAGATAGCAACTTGATATTTGGCATGCATGTGTATCTCATGGAGCTGCACATTTTGAGTGGTGAAAGGTCAAGGTCATCCTTCAATGTAAAATGTCAAATTTATGGTGTCTGTCTGTCCGAAAACTTTAACATTTGCCATAACTTTTTCAATATTGAAGATAGCAACTTGATATTTGGCATGCATGTGTATCTCATGGAGCTGAACATTTTGAGTGGTGAAAGGTGAAGGTCATCCTTCAAGGTCAAATGTCAAATAAATGGAATCTGTCCGTCCGAAAACTTAAACATTGGCCATAACTTTTTTAATATTGAAGATAGCAACTTGATATTTGGCATGCATGTGTATCTCATGAAGCTGCACATTTTGAGTGGTGGAAGTTCAAGGTCAAGGTCATTCTTCAAGGTCAAGGTCATCATTCAAGGTCAAAGGTAAAAAAAAATCATCAAAGCGGCGATATCATGAAGCTGCACATTTTGAGTGGTGTAGGTTCAAGGTCAAGGTCATCCTTCAAGGTCAAGGTCATCCTTCAAGGTCAAAGGTAAAAAATAAAATAAAATCAAAGCGGTGTTATCATGAAGCTGCACATTTTGAGTGGTTGAAGTTCAAGGTCAATGTCATCCTTCAAGGTAAAAAAATATATATAAAAAATTTCAAAGCGGCGTTCTCATGAAGTTGCACAATTTGAGTGGTGGAAGTTCAAGGTCAAGGTCATTCTTCAAGGTCATCCTTCAAGGTCAAAGGTCAAAAAAAATAATAA
The DNA here is from genome assembly GCF_020536995.1 of Dreissena polymorpha. Taxonomy (NCBI): domain Eukaryota; kingdom Metazoa; phylum Mollusca; class Bivalvia; order Myida; family Dreissenidae; genus Dreissena; species Dreissena polymorpha. Next base: position 38,656,097 of record NC_068357.1, read on the forward strand.
TTTCAAAGCGGCGTTATCATGAAGCTGCACATTTTGAGTGGTGGAAGTTCAATGTCATCCTTCAAGGTCAAGGTCATCCTTCAAGGTCAAACGTAAAAAAATAAATATTTAAAAGCGGCCTTCTCATAAAGCTGCACATTTTGAGTGGTGGAAGTTCAAGGTAAAGGTCATCCTTCAAGGTCAAAGGTAAAAAAAATAAAAAAAAATAAAAATTTCAAAGCGGCGCAATAGGGGGCATTGTGTTTCTGACAAACACATCTCTTGTTTTTTTCAAACATGGTTAAAAAACACAAATATTTATTTTTATTATTTTATTTTTAAAATACAGTCCAACCATCCCACCCAAGAATCCCCCCCCCCCAAAAAAAAATAATTTTTTTTGCATTTTTTTTGCATTTTTGGAAGATAATGTAATAAATGACCACACCCCCACACTATACACCCCTCTCCACTCCACCTCTCCATCCTTTGTGATTGAAATTGAGATAGGTCCCTACACCTTTAAAAAGAAAATAAGATGAGCGGTCTGCACCCGCAAGGCGGTGCTCTTGTTACAATAGTGCTTCAATTTTTTATTGAAGTGCATGATGTTAGAATTCCACTGTAAGTGTATTTAAAAAACACAGATATTTGTTAGCAGTGTATACACATTTTCCTTACAATTTCATAAATATATAGAGGATATTTGTTTGTTCATCTCAGTGTAAGATTGTTTGTTATTTCACGAGTGATCATAGAAAATATATTTTCACAAGTGGCGCAGCCACGAGTGAAAATATTATTTTTCTATGATCACGAGTGAAATAACAAACGATTTTACACTGACATGAACAAATTTTCTGTTTCTTTTATGCCCCCTTTTCAAGAAAATATTTAACAGCTGTTTCCCTTACGCTGAAAAGTTACCCTTTCTTGGAGTTTCTCCCGCGGCGTGCCTCAATACATCTCAAAACACAAAATGACGTCATAAGTTTGACATAATGACGTCATTATACCATTAAAATTCTCAAGTTTAACTCTTTTACAATGTAAATAAACGGTGAAAAAGCATAAATAAAAAGAAAATTTGTTGGATTCGCTAGTATGTCGATTTTAATTCACTCGTGATCATAGAAAAAAAATATATAATTATTTATGATAATCTAAAAATAGAAAAAGGAGTTTAGAAAATGTGTTATTTTCACCGGTTCAAATAACAATTTGTTTATTTTCACTGCTGTTATTTCACTGCAGAAATGTCATATTTTATCATTAGGTATAAAAGAAATCATTGTTACTTGATAAAGGTATGCATCGTGAAAGGGAGTATGCATTGTTTTTTACATTGTGTCTGTATAGTATATTAAGGCTTAAAACTCTTGTCGATATGCCCTTTTTAACTTTTAAATAATTGTTTTCTCTCTCTTAATTCAATAAGTTAAGACAATTCCAATATGACATATTTAAGCTGTGCATTAATACAAGGCCTAATGGCAGCTTACTATTTAAAGCAAAGCCAAAATAATGTAATAATGTCCTTTATGATTGTTATTTATAAATTCTTCACAGCAGTTGTCAAATTAATAAAAGCTCAGAAACACATAAAAATTTGATGAAAAAAATGAGTATTTTTTGTACAGCATGTTTAGATTTCACATTCTTAATTTTGTCCCTTTTCATTTTTCAATTTTCTTTCTGAGTGAAACAACATTGTGTTATTATGGTTAGTTGGTACTACACAGTATCATCATATTAATGATTAAATAATTAAATGTATTGATAATTCTAATATATCTTGCAAACATTAGTATGTATTTTAATGTTTTGGTTGGACAATCCTTTGTATTATTTGCCATAGTGAAAATGTATACATGTATAAAATGGGTATTTGGTATTTTATGAATTCACAAGCAAAATTTGATAACAATAGCACTAGGTTGGCGCTAAGGAAAAAAACTTAGTCGCCAAATCTAGGGGTGTCTGCCCCCCAGCCCCCCCCCCCCCCCCCCCCCCCGAAAATGTTTTGATCCTAGATTGTCTGTGGTGCGTTTTGGGGTTATTTCCTGAGCAAAATTAAGACCTTTGTTTCTGAAATTTGCCCTTTTTTGCTTGAAAATTTTTCTTTGCTGGTGAGCCACTTACTGACACTTTGCAGCCAATTTATTTGTTTAAAAAGACACCGGTGGCGTAGTGATAATTATACATTAACACCGTTAAACATTTCGGTACATGTGGTATTTAGGTTTGAAACCACTAAAACAGCCCGCCCGTCTCGGTAGTAATTATACGACATTTTATGAAATCCAAACATTACTTTTGTTCATTTTTTTTTGTTTTTGAAGAAATGCGCAGGAAATTACTAAGTCAGCATGAGACGGTCATAGCATGTCATAAAACCGTGAGACTCCCGACGAAACCGTGAGACTTGACAGGTATGGACGTTTCCGATTCTGCATTCATGTCTGCACTTTTTTAGATGCCCTCCGATCGCGAACCTAACATTTGGTCATTTCCTGAGTTTACATTATTCTGTCCGCTTTCTTTTCTAAAGAATTGTGTTAATTTCTGTTGCTTCGACTTTTACATTTCGCTTGCAGCATCCATTTTTCCCTAGAATCTGCAACCCACTTTGTAATCGGTCTTTCAAGTCGCATAGCGACCGTAAAGGGAAGTAACTCTTATCTACTTTTTTAGCCAATCAAAATCGTTGTGTCTTGGGAAATTAGTTTATAGTGGCAATGTCAATGCCATAACTCCGCCCATCTGATTAAATGACAATTCCGTACTGGTCGATTCGATAACGTTGAATCATAACATCTATAGCATAGGTCATTACACAGCACGCTTTAGAGATTCAGTCATCACGTAAATCCCCAAGTAACCCAAATGTTCAAAAAGTCTGGTCGCAGTGTAAAGCGTGACCAATTATGACATTAGCCATGTGGATTATCGACCTAGGCGGTCGTCATTATCCCCTTTGGCCTTTCCGGTAGGGGTGTTATCTGTGTAATCTTAGCGATGTTTCTGGCGATTTTTACGGCTTGAAAACAGGCACTTAGACTGTGCATTTGTAAAGCATAGGGTCTATTTTTTCCAATCGCCAATTTCATAAAAATCTTATTTTTAATCGCCAGCTAAGAATTGTAATCGCCAATGGCGATTTCGGCGATCGGTAACGCTAACGTAGCAATAGCATCTTAAGGACACTTATGGATGTGCAATTCACTTTCACATGTCTGGTATGATTCAAAATCCATTAATTTGTTTTTTAATGGCCACCAATAGCAGCTATATGAACTATTAACAGCAATGTCAGTCCATAAACTGACAGCTCATACCACTATCAGTGCATGATTTTCATCAGGCAATCTGTAAATAAATGATGCGTGAGCGAGCCATTGCCTGTCAGATCCTATTTATTGGTTTTTCTCCAAACCATAAGTTAGTTAAGAAACTAAGACTGTATTGATCCTCAGTATAGTAAGGTGATTGTATTGACTCAGTTGGTGAGCAAAGCCTACATGTCAATGAAATTTGGTAATCAAGAAGTATAGGCCTTTTTGTTTAACTACTTGGCAAGTGTTTGAGGTATTCAGATTTTTGTTAGGAAAATAGGATTGCTTTAAAGATACATTTGAATAAATTACTTGATAAAAGTGGGTGTTAATAAAAGTGGGTGTTAAGACAGTTCTGTCTAAGTGTGCTTTTGTGTTGAACACTTCAATTTAATAGTTTAGATATGATCATTCACATTTCTTGCTAAGTGTTTAAGGTTGAACAATGATGTGAAGGCAGTTTAATATGAATTGTTATGTAGTGCAATTAAACAAATGAGGGAAAAATTATAGATAAAAGTATAAAAGCTCTTCTTTTACAATCTCAGCATGTTTTACAGCTGAAGAGCATCATAGTGCATAAAACCCTTATTAATCTGATCAATTAGTGTGTTTCTAAAATGATAAGTTTGCAGATATCCGATATTGACGTAAACTGAATGATCCTGTTTTCATGAAAACCTGACTTCAAAAAGGGAAATAGTAAAAGAGACAAATTTTTTCTATGAATCTTTTCTCAGCACATTATATATTTTTTTTTTTTTACTTAGAAGTGGACAAGCTGCATATTAGTTTAACACTATCCTTATAATTCCTTCAATTGGTGTGAGGCAAGCAATATGGTTTATATATTCATGTGTAGTAAAATGGGTTCAATAGAGGAATAGTGTTTTCTTCTCTGTCACGTGTAAATGCATCAGGGATTTCAGTGGCTTAAACACATTTGTCATCACTTATTTGTCGACGTAAAACACTTAATCTTATATGTCAGTTTACACTTTCATTTAAAAAAGTTCCATTCTGTCATTAAGTCTGATTTTAGACACTCAATATTTTAGAAAGTCTCACTTTTTACCGTCTCTAGTTAACATTCTAATCATTGGTCTTTGTGACAATTTGTTCAAGGACATGTCGATGTTATTGTACATTATCACATACTGTGACAGTTAATCCAATATTTACACCCAAAAAAGTCAGTTGCAGTACAAACATCATTCTTTATTCAGTTACACTGTGAGATGAATGTCACTTATGATAATTAATTATTATTTGTAACTGACAAGCACTGGTCCCTTATGTTCATCAGCTTGGTTTTTATTTGATGTAGATTTCATATGGGGTTGTGTAGCCAGTTTATATTAAAAAATTGAAACTTTTGCAAATGTCTGCAATTGCATTGACAGTGAAACTCGTGATATATGTCTGAAGTCATCTCCATACCCAGAGGCTGATTTCTCCTCTAGATCTAGATAATCTTTATCTTAATTAGGCTGAACTTTCAGTTTAAATCTACATAATATATACAAATGTATCGAGTGGTGTATGAACTTCATAGTGATTTGTCACTAATACAAAAAATTCTACTCCAGAACTTGATTTGATATCCATATCACTGTCTCTACTATAGGTTTTCAAATAATTTGGAAACTTCGCTCATGAGTTCAAGTGTGCGTGGGTCTACCAAATTAGACAGTAAAACTGAAATCTACCATCAAAATATGTTTCTAATGAAATATATTGAACCAAGTAAATATTTAAGTAAATAGCTTTATATTTATTTTATCTAGACCAAGCATATAATACCGGTCAAGATGCAGATTGTCTAAAATAATGTAGACATTAAAACAATATTGTTGAAACACCACCTGAATAACTTGTTTTTTTTAGGTACAAGTGTATAAAACTTTTGTTATTAAAGGCAATAAATTATATCATTAGACTTACAATAAAGCAACTTTAATTTCTACCTTAAGATATGTGTTTAGGTCTTTTCCTGGCGTATAATTACCTGTCTTTTAAACGGACCCATTCCCAAAGTGAAATTGAAAATAAACATTGAAAATAAGATTCCCAATCCCAAATTTATAATGATATATTTTTAGTAAAAAAGAAGTGTCTTATATTTATTATATCTCAACTGTATTTCAATTACTTTTAACAGCATCTAACTATAAGTTTAAATTATATGATTTTGTTTATTCATTTGAATGATAATGAAGAGTTATATTGGATTACATTTTCTTAAATCAGATAAACTTTTTGTGTGAAAAATGTCTCAATCCGAAATTTGCATTTTCCCCAAAATGGCCAGGAAAAGGCCCAGTGTTGATCAGCATGGTTTCAACATTGTAATATAGTTTTGAACTTGTCATTGATATGTTTATATATCTACATGTACAAGGAAACAGACAGCAATCAGTGCTTACAGACAGCATAAACATGGTTAAGTAGGTATGTACCAAACAATCAATTAAGAAAATTCAAATGAGTATCATGTACTAAATATTATTTTCATAGTAAAGTACATATATAATCAATAATTAACTAATACAATGTACTATTTCTTAAGAAAGCAAATTGTAATGAAAATGCTCAAATCTTAAACCCAATACCGGATATATTTAAGCACTGTAATCTTGTTCATTTTTATTCTGTTATCACACATTTAGCTTTTTGTTTAAAGATTGCATCCAGTATTTTTTATCACCATTTTGGGGATGGGGTCTTTGGATTGGGAAAATTTACAGCATTTTGACTAACATTGGGAAATTAGTTTTGTTGTTGTTTTGCTAAAAAATGCTTCACAATTGAGAATAAAAGTGTTTTCAGTATTATATTTACTAAGGTTTTTTTGAAACCTTCTATTGGAAATTCTTGGATCCCATTAGGGAGAAATATATACTGGTACTATTTTCCATGGGAATGGGGCCTATTACTGGAACGTTTTTGAATTAAAAAAAACACTGGCATTATTATTTTATTGTAATAATTGCTCGAGAAAATTTAAAGAAATACTATTTAAAGCAATGGAAGTTATAAAACATTTAATAAATTAAGATTTGACCAGAGTTGACTTTGGCTGGAAATCTTAAATAAGATATGAGAAAACAATTAAATAACACAATAATTTATACTTTATTTCAATATAAATCTTTGTTTTGGATATTTAATCAGTGAGTTAATTGTGTCATAATTCAACCTGATTTTCACTTTGATTCAAGTTTCACATTATTTCGTTTGGAAATCTATAAATGGCTTATTACATCCTTTAGTTATGTTCATATGTAAATTCAGACAGCTGTGTAGAAATGCTCCACTAATGAAGTTGTATTTGCTTCCATGTGGTGAATGGCATCATGTATTAGTGTATTATGAGTGACTGACCATTTCCAAAAATATTTTAATTATTATGTAAATGGTAAAGCAATGTACAGTGATGCAGGTTAACAACAAGTGTCAGCCTATCAAACACTAGACCCTGGTTGGATCCCATTGTGTCTAGTTTTATAGTTAAAACCAATCACACACGGTACATATCCCGACTTAAATTTTACCACTGCATGCATTTTTATCCCCCGCCAGAGGCGGAGGGATATTGTTTTGGCGTTGTCCGTCCGTCCGGCACTTTTGTGTCCGGAGCCATATCTTGGAAGTGCTTTGGCAGATTTCATTGAAACTTCGTATGAGTATATATATGCATAAGAGGATGATGCACGCCAAATGGCATTGTACACCATTTGTTAAAAACAGAGTTATGGCCCTTTGTATCTTGAAAAAATGCTTTTTTACTATAGGCACTTTTGTGTCCGGAGCCATATCTTGGAAGAGCTTTGGCGGATTTCATTGAAACTTGGTATGAGTATATATATGCATAAGAGGATGATGCACGCCAAATGGCATTGTTAAAAACAGAGTTATGGCCCTTTGTATCTTGAAAAAATGCTTTTTACTATAGGATCTTTTGTGTCCGGAGCCATATCTTGGAAGTGCTTTGGCGGATTTCATTGAAACTTGGTATGAGTATATATATGGATAAGAGGATGATGCACACCAAATGGCATTGTATACCATCTGTTAAAAACAGAGTTATGGCCCTTTGTATCATGAAAAAATGCTTTTTACTATAGGCACTTTTGTGTCCGGAGCCATATCTTGGAAGTGCTTTGGCGGATTTCATTGAAACTTGGTATGAGTATATATATGGATAAGAGGATGATGCACGCCAAATGACATTGTACACCATCTGTTAATAACAGAGTTATGGCCCTTTGTATCTTGAAAAATGCTTTTTTCAGTGTCAAATATAACCCTTTTGTGTCAAGAAGCATATGGGCGGGGGATATCAATTCAACGAATTTGCTTGTTTAAAAATAGCGAACAAAACATGCATTAACAAACGATTAGATAATTGCATTTGTTCATTGTTTTTAATCAAACCCTTCAAGTAGCTTCATCATTTTCAAGTCTTTATTGATGTGGCAAAAAACGTGACAGCTTCTCGTCTCATCAATGCAGCTTTGTGAGAAAGCTGTCAATAACGTAGGGTTTTGGTGAAAGGGCCAAAGTGGTTTTGATACATGGAGGCTTTGGTGTTGACATTTCAAACCTAATTTAACGCTAAATAAAGGTTATTATTCTTGTCTGCAAAACTTATTGAGTTGAAAGGGGTTTTACAAAGATCAATAGGATCCAATTATCTCAGCTAAAAATTCCCCATATAGAAAAATGCCTTAAAATTGCATGTTCTGTCAGTCTTTTTGGTTGTTACTGACTGAAAAGATGTTTTTAGTAGTCACTTTTTATTTAATATGATTAAAATATGTTTCATTTCCTATTTTATTAAAAAATTGTTTTCATAAACACACTATTCTTTGGTCTACATTTTTGAGATTTTTTGTGGACAGAGACTCTTTCAAAATATCAGGAAATGTGAAACAGAAATGAATTTACATTCTGTGGAAAGAATATTTCCCTTCATCTCCTAAACGCTCAGGTAAGATTTTTGTAATAACAACACAGCTGGTATCTTCTCAGATGATATTTGGGGAGAGTGGATTTTGTTGGAGCAGAAATAATGATATCAATCAGTATTGCTGAAGCTTTATTATCCATATGTAAATGTCAAGTCTGCAGGGAAAGAAAGGGTCTCCCAATACAAGAGGGATTTTCTTAAATTAACATAATTAATTGAAAATTCTTTGCTAAGTAGTGACAGGATTTTTGCCAATTCAGTTTCTTATATTTTATTGGTGAGCAGAGTGTTATCTCACTCGATTTGAACTCTTCTGTTGGAGTGTTTTGAATCTGGTTTATTGGCAGTGGTGGAAATTGATACCAGGATGTTATTTCTATATAACTTGCCAGCTTAGCTTGTTATACATTGAGAAAGTAACAAAATTTGTGGGGAAATATGGACCAGTTATTGCTGTGTAATTTCTGGACTCTTAATACAAATAGTGGATTACAAAATCAGTGGGTTTGAAGACAATAATTTGTAATTGTGTTCTCTGTTTTTAGATGTTAGAAGCTTGTTTATTTTAAGTGTAAACTTGTATACGAAATCAATGGTTTCATTAACTAAAAACATATGTTGAGGATTTGCATACTTCTTTTAGGATGAAACGGCTGATGTTCAACATTATTTCTGAGACAATTTGAATGATGAATTGACCTGCCAAGTATTTAATTTACTTGTTTAGAAAACATTTTGTTTCTGAAATTCTTAGTTGCAAAACTCTAGCAGTGAACAAACAGTTTCTATTGATCTGATGCTGAGATTAGTTCTTCTTCAATGCTTTTGAGCTTTTATGAGTCCAAACGTTACAGCTCCCATGGGCTGATAGATTGTTAATTGCATGTACATGTTGTATGCGAACAGTTTTTTTTATAGGTCAAGAAGCCTAATCTTCAAGCAAACATTATTATAAATATGAGAAATCTATCATGATCTAAAAAATGCTTTGTGTATTAGCAAGAAGTTACATGGATGATAATCATTTAATCATTTATTTTTTCTACCAAATGTCAGTTTTATTTCAAAGAGTAATGATTTTACCCAAGTCTAAAGTGTCAAAGAAAAAAGTTAAACAATCAGGTAAAAAGACATGGTTTTATACCAGAAACAAATCAATTAATATATCAGATTTCCCTGTGAAATAAATTGCTCAGGGGTTGTAACTGGACTTTTATTAGCTCACCTGAGCATTTGAGTGCTCAAGGTGAGCTGTTGTTATCAGTCTATTTCTAGCATGGTGTGTCTTGTGCCTTGTCTCTGGTCAGCTGTTGTTATCAGTCTATTTCTAGCACGGTGTGTCTTGTGCCTTGTCTCTGGTGAGCTGTTGTTATCAGTCTATTTCTAGCATGGTGTGTCTTGTGCCTTATCTCTGGTCAGCTGTTGTTATCAGTCTATTTCTAGCATGGTGTGTCTTGTGCCTTGTCTCTGGTGAGCTGTTGTTATCAGTCTATTTCTAGCATGGTGTGTCTTGTGCCTTGTCTCTGGTGAGCTGTTGTTATCAGTCTATTTCTAGCATGGTGTGTCTTGTGCCTTGTCTCTGGTGAGCTGTTGTTATCAGTCTATTTCTAGCATGGTGTGTCTTGTGCCTTGTCTCTGGTGAGCTGTTGTTATCAGTCTATTTCTAGCATGGTGTGTCTTGTGCCTTATCTCTGGTCAGCTGTTGTTATCAGTCTATTTCTAGCATGGTGTGTCTTGTGCCTTGTCTCTGGTGAGCTGTTGTTATCAGTCTATTTCTAGCATGGTGTGTCTTGTGCCTTGTCTCTGGTGAGCTGTTGTTATCAGTCTATTTCTAGCATGGTGTGTCTTGTGCCTTGTCTCTTGTCAGCTGTTGTTATCAGTCTATTTCTAGCATGGTGTGTCTTGTGCCTTATCTCTGGTCAGCTGTTGTTATCAGTCTATTTCTAGCATGGTGTGTCTTGTGCCTTGTCTCTGGTGAGCTGTTGTTATCAGTCTATTTCTATCATGGTGTGTCTTGTGCCTTGTCTCTGGTGAGCTGTTGTTATCAGTCTATTTCTAGCATGGTGTGTCTTGTGCCTTGTCTCTGGTGAGCTGTTGTTATCAGTCTATTTCTAGCATGGTGTGTCTTGTGCCTTGTCTCTTGTCAGCTGTTGTTATCAGTCTATTTCTAGCATGGTGTGTCTTGTGCCTTATCTCTGGTCAGCTGTTGTTATCAGTCTTTTTCTAGCATGGTGTGTCTTGTGCCTTGTCTCTGGTCAGCTGTTGTTATCAGTCTATTTCTAGCATGGTGTGTCTTGTGCCTTATCTCTGGTCAGCTGTTGTTATCAGTCTATTTCTAGCATGGTGTGTCTTGTGCCTTGTCTCTGGTCAGCTGTTGTTATCAGTCTATTTCTAGCATGGTGTGTCTTGTGCTTTATCTCTGGTCAGCTGTTGTTATCAGTCTATTTCTAGCATGGTGTGTCTTGTGCCTTGTCTCTGGTGAGCTGTTGTTATCAGTCTATTTCTAGCATGGTGTGTCTTGTGCCTTGTCTCTGGTGAGCTGTTGTTATCAGTCTATTTCTAGCATGGTGTGTCTTGTGCCTTGTCTCTGGTGAGCTGTTGTTATCAGTCTATTTCTAGCATGGTGTGTCTTGTGCCTTGTCTCTGGTGAGCTGTTGTTATCAGTCTATTTCTAGCATGGTGTGTCTTGTGCCTTATCTCTGGTCAGCTGTTGTTATCAGTCTATTTCTAGCATGGTGTGTCTTGTGCCTTGTCTCTGGTCAGCTGTTGTTATCAGTCTATTTCTAGCATGGTGTGTCTTGTGCCTTATCTGTGGTCAGCTGTTGTTATCAGTCTATTTCTAGCATGGTGTGTCTTGTGCCTTATCTCTGGTCAGCTGTTGTTCTCAGTCTATTTCTAGCATGGTGTGTCTTGTGCCTTGTCTCTGGTCAGCTGTTGTTCTCAGTCTATTTCTAGCATGGTGTGTCTTGTGCCTTATCTCTGGTCAGCTGTTGTTATCAGTCTATTTCTAGCATGGTGTGTCTTGTGCCTTGTCTCTGGTCAGCTGTTGTTATCAGTCTATTTCTAGCATGGTGTGTCTTGTGCCTTGCCTCTTGTCAGCTGTTGTTATCAGTCTATTTCTAGCATGGTGTGTCTTGTGCCTTATCTCTGGTCAGCTGTTGTTATCAGTCTATTTCTAGCATGGTGTGTCTTGTGCCTTGTCTCTGGTGAGCTGTTGTTATCAGTCTATTTCTAGCATGGTGTGTCTTGTGCCTTATCTCTGGTCAGCTGTTGTTATCAGTCTATTTCTAGCATGGTGTGTCTTGTGCCTTGTCTCTGGTCAACTTAAGCTTGATACTAATCTGGAGACCACAATTTTCATCCAATTTTGATAAAACTTTGTCAAAATAACCTTATAACCCCTCCAGAAGCTACGTTTATGACTCAATCTTGATGAAACTTGATCAGAATTTGTATCTACCGGTATACATTACAATAAATATTCTGAGTTTGAGTTTGGGTCATCTTCATCCAAAAACTGGGATACCAGGTCTACTCTTGAAAAAATATTTTTTACCGCTCTAGAGGCCACATATATGACCCAATCTTGCAGAAACTTAGTCAGAATGTTAATCTTGACAATATCTATTCCAAGTTTAAATCAGTTTCATGTGAGTCCACAAGCTAGGTCATCAGGTAATACCTTAGATATTATTTTGTCACCCTTCTAGGTGCGACATTTATTAATCAATCTTCACAAACGTTGGTCAGAATGTTTATCTTGACAATATCTAGACCAAGTTTGTATCTGTTTAGTGCTCCCAAAAACTAGGTCACCAGGTAAAAAACCTTCTTCCCCTAGACGCCACTTTTTTTTCAATCTGGATAAAACTTAGTCAAAATCTTTGTCTTGAGGAAATCAATACCATGTTAGATGGGTCGGAATGTGTTTGAAACTCGGTCACAAGGTATAATCTTTGAAAATTTGTATTCCTTTTCAGGAAAGCGATTCATGGCCATCACAGCCTACTTGTATATTTGCAACTACCATTCTACATTCAACCTTCATACGAATTTTTAAGTAGATTTTTTTTTAATGGCAGCAAAATAAAAAAAATCTTTGAGTAGCACTCTTCAGTTCTTTTAAAATCCCTTTCTTTTTCATGTTTGTACCTATGCCTATAAAAAAGACTTTAAAGATGCACTATTATATGTAATTGTGAGTGATTTAACAGGTGTGTGAATCAATGGTTACTTAAGTGGGTTAATTACAACTGCATTAAACAAAAAAGAGGGGACTTAGCATTTTATGCAATTTAAAAAAAAAGTGGTTTTTCATTAAATTTATCTGGAAATCAATTTTATGAAACACTATGAAATATTTACAGCAAATGTACTTTAAGTGTTCATACAGTTGATAATGATTGTTTATTCCAATTATTATCTTCATATGCTTAGCAAAATTCATATGTGATGTGTTAATAAAGATTCATTGTTTAAATTTAGGGGTTTCAGACTGCCTTAATAAATGCCCCAAAAGGGCAGTAGTGTCAGTATTATGTGAATATTGATGAATGAAAAATACACAAAAATGTGAGACTTTTCAAAAAGGTTAAGCATAAAAATTGGGAGGGGTTAGTAATATATTTTAAATTGCTGGTCATAACAAGGAGGCCCCTCTTCTTTACAGTTTTAATTGTGTCTTGTTCTTTCTGCTTAAACTAGATTTTCGGTAAAAAAGGTACTTCCTTTAAACGAAAAATACCATTAAAACGAAAAGTGTCGTCCCTGATTAGCCTGTGTGGACTGCACAGGCTAATCTGGGACAACACTTTACCCAAATGCATTTTGCCCAATTTTCACAGAAAAAGGCTCAATTTATCAAAATCCATAGATTAATATGGCTTATACATTAAAATATTTATAATGATTTATGATAACAATTGTAAGCAATCACATTACTAACCTATGCAATTGTATAGTATGTTTTTGCCTTAACATGTTTTTAAGTATTTAATTATTGCTGATTGTTGGTTGAACATCTGTTTTAAGTTTTTGTATAAGGCCACGACTTTTATATTTCTTGGTTTACAAAACCGCCGACCCTAATTTTTGGAAAATGGGAAAAAAAATAAAATCGGAAAATCGTCTTTTTTTTATATATTTTATTCCCGACCGCACTGAAAAACGAGCGAAACGAGAAAAAAAACCGATCCGGTTTGAGTACGGTTGCGAATAAAATCAAGTAAGTACAATCAACGATTGGTTCACATATATTACAGAGATCGGGATATTTTTCAATGTGACACAGTATGTACCAGTCCTTTTATGGGCACTTCTCAAAATTTATTTAATTACAGACAATAGGAAAATCAGCGTCAGTAAAATGTCGACCGCATCAAAATTTATTTCCGAGTCTGTGACGCAACTATATTGTTTAACATGTTTATTATATTAAACATACCCGATATTATAGTAGATAAAAAGTATTACCTTGCAATTTGATAATTAGTATAAATAATCCAATAAAACACTGCCATTATTTACGATATATGTGTTTAGGAATTTTGTAAACACGTCCGCCATAGTTTATAGGAACTGTACAGAAAGTTTGGAAATCGGAACAAATCGGTATATCTCGGAAAATCATTGATAAATGTATTTGTCGTTTTAATGCTTAGGGCCGAGTAATTTCGGCAAATCGGAACTCAACTTGCGTATTAAAAATACTAGCTCAATTAGCCGTTAAACTCCGCCTCCGTTCTCTGCAAAAGATTCGAAGGCGGAGCTATGCACGTGCTATTATTAAATTGGAGGATTGCAATTGAGAAACAAACGCACGATTGGTTCGGCATGTTGATTGCTAGACAAAGGAAGCCAATTTTGTCGGCGCGAAATTTGTCGCTTTATTGCTTCAGACAGCAAGCGGCTTTCCTTTGATGACGTCAAACTGTCAATTCACACAGACTGCACATTTTCGGAAGACTTCAACTGGCTCCTTGTTTACAATTCCAGTAAAAACACTTGCTAACATTAAACTTTGGATTAAATTATCAAAATAAAGCAAAAGCCAAGTTGACAAATATGATTGTATTAATTCGCGTCAGTTTAATAAAGACGTGTTGCGTTGTAAATCAACGAGTTTTCATGACAACAACAACTTTAACAAACATTACCGCGACGACGCGGGGATCGATCTACCTCGATTTTTTTCATGGACGATGTCATAAGTCCAATAAGAGCAAACACATACTTTGTGTATGAGTAGTTTATCTTATATAAGATTTATGCAACGGGCATCGCATTGCGTAATGGTGCGCATCGAATTACGGAAATGAAGCGCAGTTTTTCGTTTTAATGGGAGAAGAACGCATGTCATTTAATGGAGTGTTTAAAATTGCCTGATGTTACAAAAGGTGCTTTTAGGTGACTCATTTCATTTGAAGATATAGATGTGTTTCATTGCATAATTAGATTTTTCGTCTCTGTGTTAAGGTTATAAAAGATATGATGTCTTTGTTCTGATGTTATTAGTATTAACTTATTTTTCCAATGTTTTTTTTTTTTTTTTTTTTTCGACCGCCCGATGGACCATTTTCAAAATTATTTTTGTAAACCAATAAAAAAAAAAGTCGTGGCCTAATGCATGTTGAATGTAATTGCCTATGTTTTGAATTATGTAAGATTCACATTGGTAGCCTAGAGCCAATTGTATAAATATGGATAACTCTTATCCAGCAGATAACTTTTGGTTATCTTATATTTTAGGATATCTTATTTGGTTAGCAATTGTATAAAAAAAATAGTTACCCGATCAGGTGCACGTTTTGGCTACCGTAAGTTTTGGATTAGATTTAGCCAAGGTTGTTGACTTCGGTTATCTTTTGGATTGGCTAAAGTTATCCATATTTATACAATTGGCTTTTTAATTTAGGGGAACAGAATTGGATGTGCATTGACATTCTATTGTGTTAAAAATCCAGGCCAATATTTTGATGAAATTGTACAAGACAATTGTAGATTGGCAGTCTTCAAGTTTATGCTAACTCTTATGCCAAATGCCTGGGGCAGATCAATTTAAAGTTGCGAAAGTATATATTTTTAATTGATACAGCAGGAAAAGGAGCTGATTTCATTTTGTTCAACTTTAAGACTACATAAAAGGATTATTCTGGCCATTGCTCCCAAAAACGTTAGGGTGATGACTGCTTTATTGGGGTTTAATTCTAGAGGAATAATCAAATCTAGCCTGGTTAAAGCAAGCAAATGTTGTTGAGAATTGAACTTATTTACACATGGGATTCTGTATTATTAGTGAGCATCTAGTTTTTACATGCAAAGTGCCGATACTCCATAATTTTTACCAGATACTGAACTTGGTCCTATGCTATGGAAATTCCAGATTGTCATATTCATGGATCTAAAATGTCATTTGCACTTTTAATACATGAAAACAGAACATTCCTGCATTCTTTCACATTATGTGACATTATAGCACATTGAAGGTCATGTGTGGGTATTTAATGTTAACAGTGTAGGGTTACAATCAATCTGGAGTGGTATGGGCATAACCAATCATGAGCATGATATTAGTGCTTTCTGACTTGTCTGTATATGTCTGTATACCATTATGTCTCAAATGTAAGATTAACTGTAACTATATATTGATAAACTTAAAAACACACACAACCTAAATCAGATAAAAATGTTGTCAGCGTTTTTTTTCCCCAAAGGGGAAAGGTAGCTGTACCCCTACAATTGGGAATTTTTCGAGTCGTGAAATCTTCAAATTGGGAAAAAAACGAGTCGCGAAATCAATGAATTGGGAAAAATTTGAGTCGCAAAATTGATGAATTGGGAACCTTTAAAATGCATGTAATCTATCATTAGGGGCTATATTCTGCATCACAAAGCATTTTAAACTCTAGGTTGTGACAGAAAAACTACAGTACGGTGATGATATTTTGACTATCGTTTCATGTCATGTGAAAATTGTGTTATTGCCACTTCAGTTAGAATGTGCCCGTCAATTGGAAAAAAATATCTTCCAGTGATAGGCATAAGCACTGAGGTTGCATAAAAGATAATATTAATAATTTTGTTTTAGCCCTTAAAGGGATCTTTTCACGCTTTGGTAAATTGACAAAATTGAAAAAAGTTGTTTCAGATTCGCACATTTTCGTTTTAGTTATGATATTTGTGAGGAAACAGTAATACTGAACATTTACCATGGTCTAATATAGCCATTATATGCATCTTTTGACGATTTTAAAACCTAAAAATTATAAAGCGTTGCAACGCGAAACGATTGAATAATTTGGAGAGTTCTGTTTTTGTCGTTAAATTTTGTGAAACTACGAAGATTGCTTATATAACGTATAAAATACGTCAAGTTTGTGTACTCGGCGGAATAGCTCAGTAGGCTAAAGCGTTTTTACTTCAGGACTCTGGCAGGACTCCAGGGGTCACTGGTTCGAAACCTGCTCCGGGCAATGTTCTTTTCCTTTTTTTAATCTTATTCTTGATTTTTTACTGGAGCTTTTACGTTCCAATGTTTACATTTATCAATATAAAGCATTTAATGAATAAGTTAAAAAATGCCAAAATCTGTGAAAAGGCCCCTTTAAAAGTCTTACAAGCCCTGCAATGTTTCATGTGAGTTAAATTAAAAACTTAAAAACTAAACAAAAACAACAACAATGGATCTTGTACTGGTTTGACATCTTTTAACAATAGACAGTGAGAATAGTCACACGTAACCAAAATGAGTTTTTAGAGTGGAATGCTTTAACAATAATTTTCAAAGGTAAGTCTTATATTTTGTTTTGATTTTTTTTCAAATCATCAAATAAGATATTAAGATCATCTGCCATTAAATGCTTATGTATATGTTGTAAATAACTATAGGATTTTACACCCATGTCTCATCATTTTTAATTTTATGTTAAACTTTTATTTGTTTATATCCGTATCCGAATAGTTACTGTCCGGATTTGACACTTAAAAAACTATACATAGAAGTAATATGCGCATTTAACTCAATACAGTTACGTTTTTTTTTAATGTCAACGAAAAATTAGTGTTGAGAAAGTTTATTGATGTAAGGAAGACTGGTCTTAGCGATGGAATTCTTTCACGGGAAATATCGATCACTCGTCGCGGTTATGTAATCCATTCACATTTTACACAGCGGTTAGAGTTGCGCCCCATTTGAAAAGTTTTGTTTACTTTCTACGCAACAATGTCCGGCGAAAATTAATGGCCGAAAATGAAAGGCTCGACAATATCAAAAGATATTTCCAGCGAAAATAAAAGGCACTGGCTATTGGGAACTGCACCTAAAATCGTTCGGAAAGGTAGATATCGAGATTGGGAAAGGTCCGGTGCTAAAATTGGGAAGCCTCCGGTAGGCTTTGGGAAAGGTACCGTTCCCCGGCTGTAGTTAAAGAAGGAAAAAAAACGCTGGCTGTATATTATGAATTTGCATTATGGATTAAAGCTCACTTTCTGCCACACTGTCTCAACAATTTTCATAATCAATTATGGCATGCAATTATTATATGAAGCCTATTAACAACAGTGTTCAAGTGAATAATTAGTAAGAATTGGTTTAAAACAGGCAAATGGTAAGAAATACTGTTAAAATAAGGATGATTTAAGGCAGAAAATGGTAGCAGTTGGAGGATAGACTGATATAAGAGCTGAACAATCTTAGGTAATTATTCTGATTTTTGAATATTTATAGCCATAGTTGAATCCTTTTCTAGTCGTATAAATGCAAGTGTAAAGTCAGTATTTATAGTTAGTCAGCCACTAGTAGTGATTTTGCCAGTCACTATTATGACATGACTCACATAACAACTCTAGTGTTGTTTTTGTGTTAACTATTATTCAGGATAATAAAATAAAGCTCAGTAATAATTATTTTTATTAGCGAGGCTGTTTTCGGAGAAAACCCGAGGTATTGTCAGAGCCTGCTCCTCGTCCACCGTCCGACGTCTGCCGTCCCCCGGCGTCGTGATAAAACCTTTACATTGGCTCTAAAATCAAAGTGCTTCCACCTACAACTTAAAATCAAAGTGCTTCCACCTACAACTTTGAAACTTCATATGTAGATGCACCTTGATGAATTCTACACGCCACACCCATTTTGGGTCACTAGGTCAAAGGTCAAGGTCACTGTGACCTCGAAAAAAAATAATAAAAAAATTCTAACAAGCTTTCGCAGCCGAGCGTGGCACCTGTTATGCGGTGCTCTTGTTTTTTTAAGATTGGTTAAAAGAAAATCAGAACAGTTAATCAGTATAATATACAACATTCATACTTTCTTTGGTAACTGATACTTTGTAGTCTAGTCCAGAATTCGCGCAATGCAAATTGTAAATCAAATCACTGCAATACAAACAATTGGTTTGTTTTGATAAATTCTTAGAGTGTTATTATGCCCCTCTTCGAAGGAGTATATTGTTTTGCTGCCTGTCTGTCTGTAGATGTCAGTAGACCAGTAATGTCAGAAATGTAGGTAGACCAGTTTGTTTCCGATCAATAACTTGTCAATGAATTGACCAATTGGCTTGAAACATCACATGTGCATTGGCCTTTGACAGTAGATGACCCCTATTGAAATTGGGGTCACTAGGTCAAAGGTCAAGGTCACTATCACACTAAGTGTTAAAATCATTTCCAATCAATAACTTGTCAACAATTTGACGGATTTGCTTGATACTTCACATGTGCATATGCCTTACACAGTAGATGACCCCTATTGAAATTGGGGTCACTAGGTCAAAGATCAAGGTCACTATCACACTAAGTGTGAAAAATGTTTCCGATCAGTAACTCGTCAACGAATTGACCAATTGACTTGATACTTAACAATTGCAACGGCCTTGGACTGTAGATGACCTTTAAAGAAATTGGGGTCACTAGGTCAAAGGTCAAGGTCACTATCACACTAAGTGTGAAAAAAGTTTCTGATCAATAACTCGTAAACCAATTGACTGATTGGCTTAATACTTCATGTGTTTATTGGCCTTTGACTGTAGATGACCTTAAAAGAAATTGGGGTCACTAGGTCAAAGGTCAAGGTCACTATCACAATAAGTGTGAAAAAAGTTTCGGATAAATAACTCATTAACGAATTGACTGATTGGCTTGATACTTCACATGCCCATTGGCCTTGGACAGTAGATGACCCACTATTGAAATTTGGGTCACTAGTACAAAGCCCTGTTTGAAGGGGCATATGTCTCGGACCGCGGAACACTTCTCTTTTCTTTCAATTTTATATATGTGTGTTTTTTTATTTGTAGGTATACTTGAGTAGAAATTGGGTGATTAACACATTTTTAACCAGGTTTTCCGAAGGAAAAAACTGGTTATTAGATTGGCGAATGCTGGCGGGCTGGCGGAATAAGCTTGTCCGGGCCATAACTATGTCGTTCATTGTCAGATTTTAAAATCATTTGGCACATTTGTTCACCATCATTGGACGGTGTGTCGCGCGAAATAATTACGTCGATATCTTCAAGGTCAAGGTCACACTTTGAGTTCAAAGGTCAAAAATGGCCATAAATGAGCTTGTCCGAGCCATAACTATGTCGTTCATCGTCAGATTTTAAAATCATTTGGCACATTTGTTCACCATTATTGGACGGTGTGTCGCGCGAAATAATTACGTCGATATCTCCAAGGTCAAGGTCACACTTTGAGTTCAAAGGTCAAAAATGGCCATAAATGAGCTTGTCCTGGCCATAACTATGTCATTCATTGTGAGATTTTAAAATCATTTGGCACATTTGTTCACCATCATGGGACGGTGTGTCCCACGAAAGAATCACGTCAATATCTCCAATGTCAAGGTCGCCACGACTAAAAATAGATTTAAAAAAAAAAAAAAACTTACAAAGGGGGTTAATTTTTTTTGGTCATTTCAAAAGTTCAGTTTGAGTTTTCTCCCTTTATCAGATTTTTTTTTCACAATGAAAACCTGGTTTTGTGACAATTTTGTCCCTTGTTCCATTAAGAATTGAAGGTTATACAGAAGACATTTATTGTCCTCCTCATTTATATTTTTTGCCATCCCCTTTTATTATTGTATTTCTTAGTTTTTAAGTAGTCTGACTGAAGGGCCTAAAAAAAGCCAAGAAATTTAAGAACACAATAATACAAGGTAATGTATTAAGAGCAGTTAAATCCAAGGAAAATAATTGAAATGGATATAAAATCTCAGTACTGAAAGAATTATTCACCAGAAATCATATAATAAACAATATAAGCAATATGTAGGATGGGTTGTACTCGTTATCGTTATCGTTAATTTGTTGTATGCTGTATGCTTTATGCTAAATGTCAATTGTTAAGGGAGAAGACATTTTCTCAGAAAACTGATTATTGGAGTTGGTCATGTGAGGAGATGCTGTAGAGAAAATATTCATGCAAGCTATGTGGGTTTTGTTTGAGCTGTTACATTTAATGGATTTTTAAAACAGTGGGTAGGTGATGAATGTATTGGTGAGAATATTTGCGTTGTAGTTACAACTTAATGTAGTTGACTGAATATGTTCTTGTTGTTTTATTTGCATTGAGTATACAAAATTACTGTTACAGTGGGACATGTATTTGTTTAGGTTGCTGTCGTGATTTTTTATGCCCCCTTTCGAAGAAGAGGGGGTATATTGTTTTCACATGTCGGTCGGTCGGTCCTTCTGTCCGTCGGTCCGTCCACCGAATGATTTCCAGATGATAACTCGAGAACGCTTACGCCTAGGATCATGAAACTTCATAGGTACATACATGTAGATCATGACTGGCAAATGACCCCTATTGATTTTGAGGTCACTAGGTCAAAGGTCAAGGTCACAATGACTCGTTCTTTGATGCAATTTAGGACCACATTTGCAGATTATATTATGTACTGGTGTCGTGGGGTCTCCGTCCGTCCACCAGATGGTTTCCGAATGATAACTCAAGAACGCTTATGCCTAGGATCATGAAACTTCATAGGTACATTGATCATGACTGGCAGATGACCCCTTTTGATTTTGAGGTCACTAGGTCAAAGGTCAAGGTCACAGTGACTCGTTCTTGGATGCAGTTTAGAACCACATTTGCAGATTATATTATGTACTGGTGTAGTGTGGTCTATCTACCAGGGCTAGTGCTGTCCCTAATTTTTTTTGAGCCAACCAGTTTTTATGCCCCCCTTCGAAGATGAGGGGGTATATTGTTTTGCTCATGTCAGTCGGTCAGTCCGACCGTCCGTACGTCCGTCGGTCTGTCCACCAGATGGTTTCTGGATGATAACTTAAGAACGCTTAGGCCTAGGATCATGAAACTTCATAGGTACATTGATCATGACTGGCAAATGACCCTTATTGATTTTCAGGTCACTAGGTCAAAGGTCAAGGTCACAGTGACTCGAAACAGTAAAATGGTTTCCGGATGATAACTCAAGAATGCTTACGCCTAGGATCATTAAACTTCATAGGTACATTGATCATGACTGGCAGATGACCCCTATTGATTTTCAGGTCACTAGGTTAAAGGTCAAGGTCACAGTGATTCATTAATTGTGTTTGTCCAAAACTTTAACCTTGGTTAAAGTTTTGCAATATCTAAAATGGTTTCCGGATGATAACTCAAGAATGCTTGCGCTGGGATCATGAAACTTCATAGTTACATTGATCATGACTGGCAGATGACCCCTATTGATTTTCAGGTCACTATGTCAAAGGTCAAGGTCACAGTGACTCGAAACCGTAAAATGATTTCCTGATGATAACTCAAGAATAATAAGGATTAGGATCATGAAACTTCATAGGTACATTGATCATGACTGGCAGATGACCCCTATTGATTTTCAGGTCACTAGGTCAAAGGTCAATGTCACAGTGACAAAAAACGTATTCACACAATGGCTGCCACTACAACTAACAGCCCATATGGGGGGCATGCATGTTTTACAAACAGCCCTTGTTTTATAAAGACTTCTCTAAGAAAAGTCTGTGTAAGTGCACATGTTTGTATATTATCTTTTAATTTTGTCAAGGCAAGTTTTTGCTTGTTGATATAAATCTCCTTTTATAGCAAACTTAGTGGGAAAAGTGAATGATTATTGAAATTAAGCCAAGGCATAATTTTACCCCCATTACCATTTGTAATGAGGGCTATATAGGAGTCACTTTGTCGGTCGGTTTGTCGGTCTGTCTGTCCCGAAACTTTCATCCGATCTTCACCAAACTTGGTCAGAAGCTGTATCTAGATGATTTCAAGGTCATGTTTGAATATGGGTCATGCCGGGTAAAAAACTAGGTCACGGGGTCACTTAGTGCGATTTAAACCGAAAGTTTGTCTGGATCATAACTATGAAATTTATCGTTAGATTTTAAAATGATTTGGTATATTTGTTCACCATCATGGGACGGTGTTTCATGCGAAAGAAGTAAGTTGATATCTCCAAGGTCAAGGTCACACTTGGAGTTGCCCATAAATGAGCTTGTCCAAGCCATTACTTTGTCATTTATTGTGAGACTTTAAAATCATTTGGCACATTTGTTAACCATCAGTGGGTGATGTGTCATCAAAATGAATTACGTCGATATCTCCAAGGTCAAGGTCACACTTTGATTTCAAAGGTCAAAAATGGCCATAAATGAGCTTGTCCGGGCCATAACTATGTCGTTCACTGTGAGATTTGAAAATCATTGGGCACATTTGTACACCATCATTGGACGGTGTGTCATGGGAAAGAATTACGTTGAAATCTGCAAGGTCGAGGTCACACTTTGAGTTCAAAGGTCAAAAATGGCCATAAATGAGCTTGTCCGGGCCATTACTATGATGTTCATTGTGAGATTTTAAAATCACTTGGCACATTCGTTCACCATCATTGGACAGTGTGTCATGCGAAAGAATTACGTCGATATCTGCAACATCAAGGTCACACTTTGAGTTCAAAGGTCAAAAATGGCCATAAATGATCTTGTCAAGGCCTTAAGTATGTCGTTCATTGTAAGATTTTAAAATTACTCAGTACACATATTCACAATCATTGGACGGTGTGTCATGCGAAAGCATTATGTTGATATCTCCATGTTCAAGGTCACACATTGAGTTCAAATGTCATAAATGGCCATAAATGATCTTGTCCGTGCCATAACTATGTCATTCATTGTGAGATTTAAAAATTACTCAGTGCATTTGTTCACAATGATTGGACGATGTGTCATGCAAAAGAATAACGTTGATATCTCCAAGGTGAAGGTCGCACTTGGAGTTCAAAAGTCAAAAATGGCCATAAATGAGCTTGTCAGGGCCATAGCTATGTCCTTCATTGTGAGTTTTTAAAATGACTGTACATTAATTTGGTTCACAGTTATTGGACAGTGTGCCATTCGAAAGAATTCAAGAGTTAAAAGATCAAAATGGCCATAAATGATAATGGCATAATAATTCTTAAAAATCGCCATAAATTAGCTTCTTTTGTTTTGTGAAGACAGCATTCAAAATATTCTGTGTCAATGCAGTATGTGGGGGTATGCGTCACGTCTGTGACAAAGCTCTTGTTTTAGTACTGGCATAACTACTTTAACTATTATTTCGATTCAATTTCTCTCACTTAATTTGACTTATCTGATTTTCATCTTTATGATATAGACATATATGTCTACAGAAATGTAATCAATCTGCATGACTTTCATACTGCTGGTCAACTTTGTTGTGCAAAGACCAGTACAACCTCCATAATATTAAGATAATGAAAATAATGCAAAAGTTGTTATATTTTCAGACAGCACCAGATACCAAGTATTCAGAACAGGATATTTCTCCGACTGTATCATCTGAATCTCAAACTAGCTCACCAGGCATCCAAACAGTAAACACATCAACACATGGCAATGAAGTGACTACAGCTACAGCATCTGCATTGGTTCCCACTAGGGATTCAATGCAGTCATCGAGATTGCCAGTTGTTTCATCTTCATCCTCTGCATCATCAACTTCAGCTTCATCTTGCACATCCTCTAAAATAACTACAAAGTCTGCTGGGATTGACTCAAAATCAACTACTCAGTCAAGCCAGAAAAGCGCTTGTTTATCAACCCACTCCGCTGCCATAGGTGCAATATCTTTTAAACTACAGGAATCAGAATCTCCTGATGTCCCTCTTGACTTGAGCAAAAATGTGACAAGACCAGATTTTCACAAAAGATTGCCTTCGAGATTTAGTTTGTTATCCACTCTGAAATCAGCTGAATTAGACCAGGATTTTACTTGCGATGGAAATAATGATAATTTTGGATTTATGAATTTGTTACATGATGACAAACAACCAGTTAGTGCATTAGAAACATCATTAACAGAGTCCTTCACTGATGCACAATTTCAAAATTCTAATCAAAGTATGGCTAAGAGAAAAACTGCTGAGATGGAATCACTTGGGACACCTGATTCAAAAAAGCAGAACAGTTTTGCAAATTACTCTGCTTCAAGTAGTCCCAGTGTAGGGTCATCAAGAAAGTCTAGCAGTAAGAAGAAATGCTCAATTGAAAATATTGTAGCTCGCATTCGCATAGAAAAAACAGGTATGGAGACTAGCAGTTCTAAAGTTATCAAATGCTTAGACATAAGTGCAAACAATGATAAAGCTGTGGAGATTAAAGAGGAGCCAACTTGTGAAAAAGCTATTGAAAACCCAGTGGACCTCTTAAGACAGCATTCACAAAATATTGAAAATGATTTGCCAAAAGCTGACAAATGTGAAGACATAACTGATGAACAAGGCAGTGATATTGATACACATGCAAATAACATAGTAGCATTTACTAATATTAAAGAAGAATTCAAGGTTAACAATGTTAACACTTCCAAAAATAGTTCTGAAAATGGTGATTTAGAAAATTCAGATAGAAGTATCAATTTAGATCCCAATCAAACTATTGTAACAAAGTTGGATAGTAGGGTCAAATCTTTGGACAAATTGCAGAATAAATCAAATGAGGCAACAGTTAATGATTTAAAAGTAAATAATCCTAAAAAGCGTTCAAATAGTTCTAGAACTGAAACGGATGAATTGTTGCCAAAAAAGAAGCAGAAGCTTCAGCATGTGACAAAAACTAAGAGCACAGAAGAAGATAACAAGCGAAAGATCTCCCAATCTGACACTAAAGGTACAAGCATTTCAAAAACAGGAAATATTGGTTCGGTCAATAAAAGTACAATGAAATCAAAAACAGAGAGTAAATGCTCTTCTGACAGTAAAAGTGGTGCAAGCAAATCAAAAACAGGAAATATTAGTCCTTCTGGCAGTAAAAGTAAAAACAAATGGAAAACAGAAATAAATGACCCAATGCCGGAAAGTCCTACAAAGAAATCAATGAATCATGAAAATTCAGAAAAATTAAGTCCTAAAAAGAAAACAGTTGTTGATAAATCTGATAAACCTTGCAATGATGCAAACAAAACAACAAAAGGAAGTGTGAATTCAAACAGTGACAAGGAAACCAAATTGTGTCCTGACTCAAAACAAAAAAAGAAAAATGTTAAAAAGACTATGTCAAAGAAGAGCAAACTGTCAATTGCATGTGGCAGAGTTAAACGTGAGGCAAGCTTAAATGCAGCTACTCTAGTGAACATTTTGTGTGAGAAAGCACCCAGAAATATAAAACTTGCCTCAAAAAGATCAAAATCTGAGTCTGATATTAGTAAGACTCCAGATGCCAAACTGTTGCAAACAGTTAGCATCAGTGATATTGGGTTTGCAGGAAATCTTTTGGGTAAGGAAAGAGCTTTTAAAAGTCCGAAGATAACTAAAAGTGGTAAGATTTTGAAAGATAATCTGAGTAAATACGGAAGTCCAACCAGAAAGGTTAGTTTTACTGATGATATTTTTGATGAGGTGTTTGAAGCAGTTATTCAGAGAGGTCTTATAGAGGGTGTCTATAATAATAAAGAATCTAAAAAGATGAAAAGCAGCATGTCTAAACAGAAACACGTTTCATTAATTAAGACAAATACAAAATCAGGTGAAGAGTCATTATTGAGAAAAAGAAAGGGTACAATTCTTGAAAAAACTTGTGTGAAAGACAAGACATTACGCTTAGAAAAAATTAGGAAAGCAATAAAGCTGACAGTTAACACAAGATCACCTGAAGAAAAGGAAGAAGTCAAACGAAAAGCAAGTCTTGCTAGGTTAGCAAGAGCAAAAGAATTATTGAAAACAAAGAAAAAGCTGTCTGCAGAATATTCAGACAAAAGCGTTGACTCTGATTCTGAATTTGAATCCAGTGAATCAAGTGAAACAGTTGATGTGGAAGGGGAAACGAGCACGGACGCTGAAACAATCCAGCGGTCTAAAGCAAAGAAAGGTGCCTTGTGCAGATCTGCCCGGACCCATGTTTCAGTTGAATCCAAGAGTGTTGTTGAAAATACCATGCCTTCCCCTAGGTGGTGCGAGTGCTGTCAGTCAACGTATTACCCAAGCCAGCCAACCCATGGCACTCAAGTGTGGAGAATCAAGCAGCTTGTTGATAAAGGAACGTCAAAATCTCCGGAACCCATCCAGACATCTAGTCATCATTTCATTGCTGCTCATGCCAGCTGTGAGGTTCGGCCTTACACGTCACCCTCGCACGTATCCATGCTCGACTCTGGGCCCTATATGGGTCAGATTGTACCCCACAGCCATATCCAGTGTTCTGCATGTCACTCTGGGATATTTCACGCTTCCTGTCAGAACTGTCCTTTGATGTCATGTCAGCGCTATGGCAACACTTACTCTGTGTCCTACCCACACAGCCATGGATCATATATACACTGCGGTAACTGCCATTTGTTAAATACATTACGTTTAAGAATTGGATAAGCAGAAACTATTCATGGAATGGTCTAAAGTTAATATTATTTATTCAAGTAGTATTTTTTAAATTTCATTTTCTGTTTGACAGTAATTGAACAATTGTCTCATATTATACTGACCATTCAATATAAAAACAAACAAGATGTACTGAATTTATTCTTTGTTTTCAGGTTTTTAATGATATTTGTGTTTTGTTCTGTCACACAAAATGTTTGTTTTTCAATATGTCCAAACTCAGCATCTACAATATAGCATCATTGGTTTTTCCATTGGTTGGTTGCTGTCGGTCTGTCCGCTTGTGGACTAAACTACTTTTACATTTCTTAAGCGATTTAATTGAAATTTAACAATTGAAACTTAACGTTTGTCATCACCATGAAAGTGTTGATTTGCAGAACATCTTTTTCATGTCCAAATATCCACACATTCCCTTGAATTTGGCCATTTTTATGTAATAAATGTTGTAAGTTTGTGGAGCTTTCTTAAGCTTTTTAAGTTTCCGAATTGCCCATGCCATTGAATTGAAACTTTAAAAATGCCATCACCATAAATTGTACATGTGCACGACACACTTTTTCATGACAAGATATCCACACAAATCTTCGTTATGTGCCCTTGAATTGTTATATCATTTATGGCAGAATCATACAATTTTCTAAGTTTGTGGAGCAAGGTACTTCTCCAGTGATTTAATTGAAACTTCGAGTATGACATAACCATTAAGTGAAAATGATAGGAAAGACACCTTTTTTCATGCTCAGTGATCCACATGATCCTGAGTTATGTGCCCTTGAACAAAGCCTGATATGCCTTTGACAAAGCGGTGTTGGGGTATTTTTAGTCTCTTTTGTGACAAAACTCTATTTTTCTTCAATAGTGATTCTCTTTACTGCATAAAAATGGTACATACCAACGAATGAAAACATACAAAGAAGCAAGCAAAAGCTTGTGAGATTAATGGGTTTTAACCACTAAATTATATCCAATAAACAAATTACTGGGATTGTGGACATCTATTTCTTATTGTGGTAGTGGGAAGTAGCTAGCCCAACCAGCTTTCAACCCTTAAAGGATATTTCATCTCTGCCAATGGCCATTTTTAAAGAAAATATTATATTACAGGCAGCGGTAACCATTGCTTGTCTTACAAGCTGTAAACTCTAAATGGATATTTTATCTCTACTAATGGCCAAGATAAAGAATACCATTGCATTACAGGCTGTGGTAGCTGTTACTCCAGTGGTTCCTACCACCACACGGTGGGCCAAGCGCTCATCCACCAGTCTGGCATGCCCATATCCACCGAGAGCTCACTTCTTCTGCACCACCCACTGCAACCTGCTGTATCCATAACAACACTCTCCCACAGTCACTCAGAGCCCCCTGGTATGGCCCATCCGATGTCGGTGGCACAGTCCCTAAATACCGATGGTGGTCGACTTCAGTCCAGTATTCCGGGTTCATTGCCACAGTGTTGTCAAGGTGATCACAATTCATTCTCCCGAATGTGTCAGCTGTCACAAGGGGAGGTCACTAACGTGTCTGTGCTTGCGTCCAGTTCGCCTACGCATTCGGATCATGAGTTTGTTGATGTGGGTTCTAGAGACGATTTCTTGAGATCAGTGTCTTCTGTCCACTTGGAACAAAAATCAGATCATAGTGCGGTACAGTCAATTAGCTTAATGAAAAAGAAAAAACATTCAGTTAAAGATCCTGCAAAGGTAAAGACAAACAAGAAGTTTGTCAAAACACTATCTAGTACTGATAAAGAGAAAAAGAGGAGGAAGTTGGAGATGTTAAAACTGAAGGCTGAGAATCTCCTATCACTAAAGAAGAAAGGAGAGAAAGTCAAAAGCAGCAAAGTAACTTCAGGGAAATCACTAAAGAGGAAAACCAACTTTAAAGTGCCAAAGGATGGAGAGAAGGAGACTTCTGAACAAACTAAGGAGGTGAAGCGACCATGGCATGGTTGGAGTTGGATGGGGGAAGGCGTTGTCAAGTCTGTCACGAACATCGTACGTAAACTATGACACAGTGCCCATATTCACCAACCCATTCCTAGACTTAAGTATAAAGAAAATATACCCAAGAAATATTTCTCCTTAATTCTAAGAAATGGTCTATAAGTATGGGCACTGTTGCAATATTTATCGCTGCAGGAAGAGGATTTAGGAGTCACTCTGTCCACTGGTAAATTGTGGGTTGGTTTGTTGGAAAAGATGGTGTAGCAAACTACTTCTATATTTGTTCATTTGATTGGATAAGAAATGTGTAATTATCATGAAAAGTTGATGTTGAATTTTAACACACAATGACTTACTTATTCCCGAGTTCTGTGCCCTTCAGCTGAAGCTTGGGCATTGCTGCCATGACTTTTACAAAGTTGTCAAGCAGAGGTCTCAATCTCCAATTTTTAGGGCCAAAATTCGGCCCCATTCCCCCTGTGAAAACATATAAATTTTTTACCCATCCCCAGTTAAGACTAAATTCCTCCAGAGAGTGATTAAAACCATGAACAGACTTTTGTGTATTTTTAGAATCTTTTTTTTCAGTCATGAACTTGAAGTGTTTTGATAAATAAAAGCTTAATTTTATAATGACATACAACTTACATGTGCTGATATACCAAGAAAAATATATATAATTGATTTAATTAAAAAGAATTTTTGGGCTTGTCTAAAGACAAACGACACTTTAATTCCCCCACTTGAGGGTACAGGTACTCTTCCCCCAAAGGAGAGAGAGAGACCCCTCTCAAGGTGTGTTAGTCACGTTTGTACATGTACCAAAGACTTCTAAAAATTTGTTTGGTTAGTAATATTGTAGGTTCTCAATACCCTGAGGCTATATTTATTCGGTTGTCATTATGAACAAATTGCAGATCAAATTCATCATTTAATATGATAAGAAATATTTTACCAATTACTTTAAAATGGTGATTGGTTTGGTTATATGACTGACATTACAGAGTGGGGGGGCCTCCTATAACGTGACTTATTCCCTTACATTTCTTAAATCTACGAAACTTACTTTATTATCAGACACAAAGGTTGTATTCTTAAGACAAAGAATGCAATTTTGAATTGGGTTTTTCTAAAATAATAATTGACATAGTTTTACATTTTTAGCTCACCTGTCACGAAGTGACATGGTGAGCTTATGTGACCGTGTGATGTACGGCGTCTGTATGTGTGTGCGTGTGTGCGTGCGTCCGTCAACAATTTGTTTGTGTAGACAGTAGAGGTCACAGTTTTCATCCAATCTTTATGAAATTTGGTCAGAATGTTCATCTTGATGAAATCTGGGTTGGGATTGTATTTGAGTAATCTGGGGTCAAAAACTAGGTCACTAGGTCAAAAACTAGGTCACATAATAGGTCAAATAATAGAGAAACCTTGTGTAGACAATAGAGGTCGCAGTTTTCATCCAATCTTTATGAAATTTGGTCAGAATGTTTATCTTGATGAAATCTGGGTTGGGATTGTATTTGGGTAATCTGGGGTCAAAGACTAGGTCACTGAGTCAAAAACTAGGTCACTAGGTCAAGTAATAGAAAAACCTTGTATAGACAATAGAGGTCACAGTTTTCATCTAATCTTTATGAAATTTGGTCAGAATGTTTATCTTTATGAAATCTGGGTTGGGATTGTATTTGGGTCATTGGGGTCAAAAACTAGGTCACTAGGTCAAATAATAGAAAAACCTTGTGTAGACAATAGAGGTAACAGTTTTCATCCAATCTTTATAAAATTTTATCAGAATGTTTATCTTGATGAAATCTGGGTTGGGATTGTATTTGGGTCACCTGGGGTCAAAAACTAGGTCACTAGGTAAAAAAAAGAAAACCCTTGTGTAGACAATAGAGGTCACAGTTTTCATCTAATCTTTATGAAATTTGGTCAGAATGTTTATCTTGATGAAATCTGGGTTGGGATTGTATTTGGTTAGTCAGGTGAGCGATTTAGGGCCATCATGGCCCTCTTGTTTAGAATATTGTATAAAATATATTTGGACATACATGTAGCGATATCAATTGTTGAAGATTTGATCTTACAGAGATCATGATGATAGTTACATCAAATTTTGTTGTAGCATGCATTCATTGAAATGTGCAGTTTGACCAAGCAGGCCCCAAGTTTAATATTATCCATTTGACCAAGAAATATTACAGGCCTGCTGAAATAAAACTGCAATTCTTAGCAAGCCTGCCTCAAAATTTACTAGTGTTAATTTTGGTCACTGATCATAAAAAATAGAGATTATAATAGTATTGAAATTCAATAATAAAAAATGATGATTTAAAGGATAGAAATAAGACATGAGAAAATGAGCTCTCTTTGTTGTTGCAGTTTGACGGTCAGCCGATCACAAGGAAGTGCTATACCGGGATAGTCCATGAGGACGGAGATATTGTGAAGGTCAAGGACTGCGTGCTGGTGTGTGCAGGGAGGCGAGACCGGGACCTGCCCTTTGTGGCCAAGATTACTGGCTTCTGGGAGGAACAGGGCTCAGGTATGGGGGCAGTTCAGATTTAAATAATTTGCTAAGGGTCATTGTGACAAGGCATTAGGCATGGCCCCTAAGTTTTGTTAGAAAACTCCCTATGTCCTTTTTACAAGACAAATTGAAAGACCACATGTTGGCAACTGTGATTCAACAGGTAGGTTTATGGTCCTTAAAAAGATATTAATTATTTAGGGCTTAGATTCAGTTTTCATTGTTGTGATAGTGCAATCAATGATCTTGAGATCATCTGCCGACCAGTGCTTTCCACAGGCAATTTAACGGTCCCTCAGCGGGCGCTTGATTTTCAAAATCAGAGTCCCCGGGAAGCCTGAAATTTTCCGATCAGTGTATTCTGACAGTTATTGCAGCTTAAGATCAAAGCGATATCGACTTCGCCAAAAATTTTGAAAGCCGATTTACGATCCTTTGTCGCTTTACCCAACTAAAGCCCGCCTAAAGGTGGAGCATCGCTGTATTAGAAAATCAATATTGGCCAATGAGAGTGCATGCTTTGTATGAGCTTCAGCAGTAGGCAGGCAATACCTGCAGTTAAGGTAGTGCACCTCTAATGATTTCCCGCGATTTATTTTACGATCATTGTCGATCTTCAATGATCGGTTATTTCCGAGAGATGCATTTTATTTTTTTCAAAGTTCGAATTTTGTTATATGTTTACGTAATTCCTTTAGAATACATTATTTTCACAATAAATATTGACTTTGATCCAAATATCATCTGAAAAAATACGATTTCGCGATTTCTTCAAAGATTGGCGAGCCTTTTTACCTGTTTACGTATGCATATCTAATTTAAGCTTGCGCAATTGTGAAGTTGTCGTGGCCTAGTGGTTAAGGCGATGGACTATAAATCTTTTGGGATCTTCCCGCGCAGGTTCGAATCCTACCGACATCGCATAGTTTTTGCGACACGTTTTATTTCTTTTCTAACGTAATTTGATTTAATGATGCATATATGCTATGTTTTGTTGTTAATATGTTGAAATTTTTATGCACATCCTTCAATTTTTTAAATTAAAACAACGTTATGGCTAAATTGGGTGATTTACTGCTGAAAATACGGATGATGCATGTTGAATTTTTATTTTTATTTCAAAAAGTAAACGGTAAATTTGTCTATTTCTTGCTATTTTTGCTGTATTTAGTGTTTCTATAAAAACTATGTTTAAAATATAACTTAAATGGTACTATTTTGAATTTTATGACACTTTGTTTTTAACCGACCCAATTTTTACTTGGCTGAAATCACTTACATTTCATGGCGCTCTTCCATAGATAAAAATTTGTAAAAAATAAATGTCTGTGAAAGAATACTTATTTAATCTTGTTTAAATTTTAAACACCTTTACTGCATCTATACACACCAACAGCATGCCCATATTTAGAAATTTGAATGAATTATGGAACTTTTATATACCCCAGGGGTGAAAATAAACTGTACAAAAGCTGAGCGTGGGGGTGGTTTTGAAAAAAACGGTATATTTTTTTAAAAAGCACGGAAAGCCTACCTACAAATTTGCATGTAGTTCAGTGAAATGATGCTGATTAAGAAAATAATTAATTAGATTATATTTGGATATGTGCCCATTAGAGGTGCACTACCTTAAATCATGCAGACGACTCGTGACGTACATGTAATTGCCACAGAAATCTTAGCCAGTTACTTAAAAGACTGATGAGGGCAACCAGCCGTAATCCTCGTGGACAACGTGAATTTCATGCATAATTCCGTCAAAACATTTATTGGACTTGTAAAGTGTTTAAACAAATTTTCGCTGAATTTGTAGCGCAACTGTTAATATTTGTTGAAATCTCAAATGGAAATAATTAAATTTGTAATCCGAAACCCATTCCCGTAAGTTGATGTTAATGCATTTTTAATCCGAAACACACTTAATCCGAAACACACTTCTGAATGTAAATGTTACCGCAACGTTGAAATATTCATGCTTCAAACTAGCAGTGCAAATTTATTTTGTGTCGAATCTTTTTCTCAATTTAAAAGAGCGCGAAAATTATGCAGCATGTACAAAGCTGCGTCATTTGCATATAAAGCATGGGTGTATTGAGCGTTTTAACAAGCACACAACACGTCAGGGGATTGACACTAGTTCAGAGACAATATTTCATCAAATCTATAAATAGTCACTTAAAATTTATTTGATACTTTAGAAAAATGGCAAGGTTTGTGTTGAAGATATAATTGAGAGCTTTTATCGTAAATATGTACCAGAAAGTGATTTATAAAAACGGAATAAACGGGATTTATATCGGGTAATATATAAATCCCTCCCAGTTATAGTCAGAATTGATTGCTCGGGAATAACATGAAGACATAAATAGAAACTTGAAAAGTAGTAAGTATATAGTAATAGAGTCGGGTTGAAATGGATGTATTGGGGTATTGTTCGAGTCGGGAATTTAATATCTATGCGGGAAAGTTTTAAAACAATTAAAAAATATATATTTTTAAATGACTTGGGGATTTTCTTGAACAGTCATAGTGCACCAAATAACGTCTTTTAACGCTGTTTTTCTTTGAGTTATAACGTACCACAGAACATCAATTGACACATTAATTTTTTTTTTAAATTAACGTCGGGAGGGGACCACCCCTATCAGCACCGGGGCGCCTGACAAAAATTCTGTGGAAAGCACTGCTGCCGACTTATAAACTTAAATGAGTTCCCTGGGATATGATCTTACTACCGTTTTTCAAAGCAGAATAAAACAACCCGGACGAATTAAAAATTATGGAAATCATATACAAATACAGTTTCATTGTTGTTAAATCCCCATTGTTTTGTGTCATATGTGCTCATAATGACAAATATACACAATCTGCAAACAAAAGTACAAGTAAACACGTAAGTATATTTATGAACTTAATTGTTTCATTAAAGTTAAAAGTATTTAATATATGGTATGATTGAGACATAATTAATTTTATTAACAATTTTGTTTATTGTTAATACATTAGTTATAGATTGTCACAATACAATGTTGATATAAAAATCATATGAGCCTTGCTCTGGAAAACTGGGCCCGCATTCACCGATTCTTAGACTTAAGAATAAAGAATAGACTTAGAACCAAGAAAAATGTGTTCAGTGTTTAAATATATACAGGCCTCCACTAGGTGATTATGTCATTAACAAAATGTTTTACATGAAGAATACTATAGAGAGAGATGTTTACTGCAGAGTTTGACTCAAAATTAAAGAAATTCTTGAATATTCTAGTTTAAAGAATTTTCTTTATTCTTAGACTTAAGTCTAAGAATTGTTTGGTGAATACGGGCCCTGGGCTGAATGCATTTGGGTTAATTGTCGCCCCAGATTAGACTGTGCAGCAGTTTGCACAGGCTTATCAGGGACAACACTTTCCACCTGAACTGGATTTTTTCTTAGTAGTGCCTTCCTCTTAAATACCAAATGCCATATAAGCAAAAAGTGTTGTCTCTGATTAGCCTGTGCATTAAGGCCCATTTTACCCAGAATGCAGTTCATATGTTATCATACTCCTTGCTTTTACCAGAGGAGATGATGATGTCAGTGCTGTGGTACTACCGCCCGGAGCATGCTGAGGGAGGGCGTCGGCCTGAGCACCTGGACAACGAGGTGTTTGCGGCCAAGCATCGGGACGAGACAGGGGTGGCCTGCATTGAGGACAAGGGATACGTGCTCACGTATAATGAATACTGCAGGTAATTGGGAAGGGAAACTTTACTTGAGCCGCAGCTCTGTGAAAAGGGGGTTTAATGCATGTGCATAAAGTTTCACCCCAGATAAGCCTGTGCGGTCCGCACAGGCTAATTAGTGACAACACTTTCTGGTTTAACTGGATTTTTGCTAAGAATAGACGTTATCACATGCTATCCCCTGTTACCTATGTAAAAAAACGTTACGAATATTTTTATCTTACACATGTGTAATATACTTTTTAAGTGTTTTCTTTGGCTTAGTTTTCGTTCGATTGACCAATCGCATTTTGTTATTTTGCTAAAATGACGTCGCATGGTCAAATGACGTCACGAAATGTAAACAACATTCGGGATTTATCATTATGTTTGCGTAAATGTTTATTTAATTTGCTCATTTAAAAGCATGTGATAAAAAAGATCTGACACTCATTGTCATATCATACCATATTTTATTAAACTCGTCCAGGAAATTCGTTAGTAAGCTCGCCAAAGGCTTGCTTACTAACAAAATTCCTGAACTTGTTTAATAAAATTTGGTATGATATGACAGCTTGTGCCAGATCCTTTATTTCTTTAAACAAAAAATATAAAAGCAGAAAGTGTTGTCCCTGATTAGCCTGTGCGGACTGCACAGGCTTATCTGGGACGACACTTTATGCACATGCATTAAACCCCCTTTTCACAGAGCGTGGCCCATTTAAATGATGCATTAGAATCATTCTCTTTTAGCTGATTTCATCTTATTTTTGCAAAAATTGATGGATTTTTTTCCAGATAGGTTGTTTCAGATGTGAATAAAACAAATTTTATTTTAAATGGGGGTCTTTATTAGTTGGGTTTTTCAAAATGTCCTTCCTCATACAGGGCTCCCCCTGGCTCTAAATTTGTTTTCGCCAAATTTATGGTAGAACACATACATTGTTCACATTTTAACAGTTTTACAGGGTTTTATGAAAAAAAATGTTACAGCCAAATGAAAATTTCTTAAGCAAAATTTTGTAATTTGTAGTCATTTGCTAATTTGGCAAATGGCAGAGCAGGCCCTGCTTATGTTAATTACCGGTATTAGTGTTTCCCAAACTCAGAGGCTTAATGGGACATCTTTCAGTCAGTTAGTCTGGGTAGAGCCAGTACCTATGTCTCTGTAAAAATCTTGTCTATGTGGATAACTATGACATCACTTTGACTTGAATATTAAAAGAACATTTTCTTGATAATTTTATTGCACCTTTTCCAGTAGCCTAAATAGCCAAATGCTAATTAAATTAGTTGAAATTGAAGCACTATTGCTTAATTGAATACCATCAACATCAAATGATTTTTCCTTTGTATAGCGCGCACCCATGTATAGCGCGCAGGCTGTTTTATTAATGCAAAAATGGAGACAAAAATATTTAAATACAATAAAACCACCAAATCGGACCGAAAATGGCCGCCATTTTACTATTGCGCAATCCAATAATCTGGGGCATTGGAAAGCTATATTAAGCATTCAAAATAGGAAGCGTCATTATGATTTGGAGCATGGGTTGCATAGCACTATACTTTTCTGACAATTTTGTTAATTTTCTAGCAACACATTTACAGTCCACATGCATTTCGTGTAAAACGTGAGAAAATAAGAATTCATGTACATCGTGTCATTCTTCCTCGGGGAAAGCATGGGCTTTAAATTTGAATGCCGAATAAAAAAACTTCGTGGCGCACTGGAGACAGGGCTCGGTTGTTGAGATATGTCAGTATTGACGTAAAACTGTTAATCCATTATGTTGGACAAGATGGGTTATTGTTTGTCGCACTACACAGGCGTGAATGTGATGAACAAAGAAGGTGTCAAAAACCTGGACCAAACTGGAAAACAATTAAGTATCCCTTTTCACACCTACGGTTACGTGTAAAAAAGACCAAATACCTTTACCAGTCCAACGTAAGGTGCCTAACCAGACCGAAAATGGCCGTAGAGTGCACAAACACAGACAAATAAATGTTCCCATACTTTATTCAAACATTTTATTTTTATGCCCCCCTTCGAAGAAAAGGGGGTAAATTGTTTAGCACATGTCGGTCCGTATGTCTGTCCGTCCACCAGATAGTTTCCGGATGATAACTCAAGAACACTTAGGATTAGGATCATGAAACTAAATAGGTACATTGATCATGACTCGCAGATGACCCCTATTGATTTTTAGGTCACTGGGTCAAAGGTCAAGGTCACGGTGACCCGAAATATTAAAATTGTTTCCGGATGATAACTCAAGAACGCTTATGCCTAGGATCATGAAACTTCATAGGTACATTGATCATGACTCGCAGATGACCCCTATTGATTTTTAGGTCACTAGGTCAAAGGTCAAGGTCACGGTGACCCGAAATAGTAAAATGGTTTCCGGATAATAACTGAACAACGCTTATGCCTAGGATCATGAAACTTCATAGGTACATAGATCATGACTGGCAGATGACCCCTATAGATTTTCAGGCTACTAGGTCAAAGGTCACGGTGACCCGAAATAGTAAAATGTTTTCCGGATGATTACTCAAGAACGCTTATGCCTAGGATCATGAAACTTCATAGGTACATTGATCATGACTCGCAGATGACCCCTATTGATTTTCAGGTCACTAGGTCAAAGGTCAAGGTCACAGTGCCAAAAAACGTATTCACACAATGGCTGCGACTACAACTGACAGCCCATATGGGGGGCATGCATGTTTTACAAACAGCCCTTGTTTGTAAATAACTAATGCTACCCAGTTCATATCTGCCGTTACCGACTTTTTGTTGTTTCAACAACGGCCCCTTCAGTATGTAAGATTATAGGGTGTAGTTTTCTGGAATAAAAAAATGGCGGCTATCATGAATATTTACGATTACAAAATGAATTTTTTGCAATTTAGCAGCCAGGATAGTGTTGTATCAATGTATAACGCGCACAAACTTTTTAATTTGTAATTTGGAGGTAAAAAACGCGCACTATACAAGGGAAAATACGGTAAATGGGCAATTAGGGGGGCATTCTTTTCGGTAATAGACACTTTCAGAAGAAAAGTATTGAAAATTATGTACATTAAACATAATAGACATAAAAATTATGAAATATCACAACAATGTAGCTATTTATTGTTGTTTCATTAAGTGATCTATTAGCAAAGTGAACAGTGAAATCATAGGATTTAAAACTAGCTTTCAGTGAACTGTTCAGATGTTTATGATTTAAACACAAAAACATGTCTCTAAGGAGCTTAGTGAGTTACGGAACCTTAAATATTTTCATCCATAGATACCATGCAGAGGTGGAGAGGGCAAGGTTCAACCTGCCCTCAAGGAAGGCTGTCGTTCCTGTCCCGGAGGAACCCTACCCAGACAACAAGATCCCACCCGTGGATGCTGACCCAGAAACAGTGTTCCTTTGCCGTCAAGTGTACGATATTAAACTGAAGCGTGTACTGAAAAACCCGTCCTGATGATGAATGTGCTACTGAAACTTACGTTTGTTTACTCAAAACATCAATTTTGATGGTTGATAATGAAATTGTTTACTTAAACTTACGATTGTGACTCAAATGTAAACTGATGATTGTTGATTGTGAAATTGTTGTATCGTGGTGTGGAAATGAGCGGCAGATACACCTGGTTTATATTTATCCCTCAATTTCCAATTGTTGCAATATTATATATATATTTGTTTATTGTTGTTGCTGATGTTCAAATTTTGAAGCATTTGTTTTATTGTGCCTATATAATCATGTCAATATTTTATAATGCTATAACTTGTTTTAAGACAATGGTGAGATGAGTTTCATTCTCTATTTCACTCTTAATGCAAAATACTCAAGGGAAATGACTCATGTACATTATTAAAAGGGAAGTAATTGAGATGTACATTTTTACCTAACTGAAAATAGTTGCATTTGTTTAATACTGGTATTGTAACTATCATGACATCACCCTATAATATAATGCCATTATCGTGTAAGTACCTGTTATCGAACAGCACCTATTATCGGACGTTTTGTTTTGGTTCTGTATACACATGCGCAAAAGTGTGCATGACGTCACATTGATAAACAAATGGTCGCACATGAAGTCCATGACCTACTTGCCTACTAAGCTTGAAACATATGCGCCGAAAACAGGTTAAAGGAAAGCATTTATTGTTATATACACCGTTTTGTGTGTTTTTTGCTATTACTTTTTGAATGCATTTATCAAAACATGCATTTACACACCAAAAAGCATATTTCCGTTTGCAATTTTGATTGCAGCAGACGCAGATTTTTTCGCCGAGTCCGGGTCACGTGATAGTTATGTGACTTTGTATATACTGGAGTAGATTTTATGAAGTGTCTGGTAATAGGTCATGTTTATATCGGCCGCCATTTTGTTTTGTCTGCTAGAGGTGACAATAATCAGGGAATCATTGTTATGAATTCTTGAAGGTAGTTAGCTGGAAAACTTTACAGATAAATCATTCAATGATTAAACTGTTAGTCATTTGTTTAAAACAAAATGTTTTTGTCATTTTAAGTGTTTCAATTTTAAGGTAATTTAACGTAATTTCTTAGGTGTTCGATAACTGGTTCGTCCACCATATATTAGAAACTTGATTAGTAAATTTAATCTTCAGATTCTGTCCGTCTATGTTAACCTCTCCGCCACTATTGCTTTTGAGCAGATATCAACAGATACACCTTGTTATTGTTTATTATATTTAAGTTCCATGTTGTCACTCCTTCTTTCTAGCTCAGACTGTTTAATTTTACCAACATGAATTAGGACATTGATAATTCCTCCAATTTGACCAGATTTTTGCTGGACTTTTCTCTGAATGGTGATCGTATTTTTCATGCATTTTGGTTGGTGTCAGTGAAAGTCTATGGTTTAACTTTGCAGGCATCAAGTACACATCTTAGTACATTGTAACTTCTGCAGATATTTAAGTGAAGCTTTGTGAATTTGGGTAGTATCATTTTGCAAGTCACTGACAAAGACGTTGGAATAGTCGAGAGCGTCGCCCTGAGTCAACTGCTATTATTGTTGTTTTGTTAATGTATATGTATGTCATTGCTGGTTTCATTTGACCCATGCCATGCTATTTGTAAAATGGGACTAATCCCATATGTGGCCAGCATAGCTCCAAGCCAGCCTGTGCATTTGCTCAGTCTTGTCAATGGCTTCTCTTTTCCCTAATGAGACCTTGATAGCTTGCATGACTTTATGGTCGACAGGGTAACTCCTGAACGGACTGTACGGACACTGTGGCTGGTCTGGAGCTACTGCAGCTGCAGGTGCCATTTTTCATGACACTGCTCATATAACAATTGTAATCACTTTGTTTAATAATCATCAGCATAGATGAATGTGTTAACAGGTTACAATACACTGTTTTTGGCAGCAGCATATATTATTTTAATCTCTTGTTGTAATTGCTCTCAGTCTCTGCCCCTTTTGTATACAAAAATGTAGAATTTCATATAAATTCACTAAATGCTTTGAAGTAGAGTGTTTGTTGTTTGGAGATAATGTTAATTTTGATTGTAGGTCATTCGAATTTCAGGGTGAATTAAAAACATTTTTTTATGTAGTAAACTTGTATAACCTCTCTCCTTTAACTCTGTTCTCTTAAATTCGATTGTTTCCAAACAAATGTTTGTTTTGATCATTAATGAAATTTGTATAGGGTGAGCTACATTTTTGTATTTGCCTGATTTTTAACATCACGTTTACTAAATAAAGACAGTCAATGAATTTTAACTTATCCATAAAAACAAATGTTAATTTATATTTAACATACATTTAATTTTCCATTAGAGTTGTTTATTTGAAAGAATATGAAATGTGTTTAATTGTGAGCATATGTGAGATAATAACAGAATGTAATACCCTAATTACTGTAAGCTAAGATTTAGATACGGAAAATCTTACAAAAATACAGCTGTCCAAAAATTTAGAGACAAAAATTAAATGTCTGAAAATTAAATTTAAATAAAAGCAATACATCAATGCACAATCGTGGTTCTACTTTAACATAAAAACAAATTCACCGCTTTTGCTTACTCTTGCCTGAAATGATACAGAACAAAAAAAGCAAAAGTAAAAACATAAAACATACTGCTTCCTTAATATAAGATATCATTTAAAATTCTGATGGGTGAAGCGATTGTTTTCTACTGGTATACCTGGTTATTTAACCAATCACGCAAATGTTATGGTTTATTTCCCTCAGGCAAGCCTCTCCCAGGTTTTATGAACTTAATCCATTTGTAAAACCCCATGATCAAAGTGTCGCAAGATTAGCGAATACAGTGAAATCTGGTATAATAGAGCTGTAAAATATACTGTCCAAAAATTTAGAGTCATTAATGAGACGAAAACGGGCACGTCCGAAAATTACTAGTCACAATAAATAATTATTTTGACCAAAAAAGGGGGTGTCTGAAATCTTAGAGTAATTACAATAGGCAGTAAATACATTTTATTGAGTAATAAATAAATTAAATGATAAATACCCATAAATTGTATTTAACACCACATTATTGACTATATGAAATGTTTCTTTTAGCACTCTTAACATGATATCTGAGATTCTAACTGTATTGGGAGCAACGTTTTTTCTATTCCTTTATTGTAAATTTATCATAAATGTTCATCCTTCATCTTTGCTGCCCTTAAGTTAGTCTGCATGTTTAGACATTAGATAGCCCCATTTTAAAACTCGACATCAATAAACATAAAGCCCATATGACCAACTAATTGTGTAGATCACAGTATTATTATTGATGTTTTGTTTTTTCCTAAATAATCACAAGAAATTGTTTGTTCTACTTATGCTTGTATTATATCGGTTTATTTGTCATAATGAATTAATTCAAATTATTGTATTCTATCTTGTTATCGTAATTTAATGAAATAAACTAACCATGTGTTAGATGTTTTAGAATGGCTTTTTGCTTAGTTTATGTACTGTTTTTAAAGCATTTATTTTAGAGAATGTATTTTCATTTAGTATTGCCTGTTGTTGCATTGAGATAAATTTTAAATTTTATAAACATTGTTTATATTTGATTTTGGATAAAGTGGTATAAAATAAAAATGTTTTTATAAATAGTGTATAAACTCTCTGAATTTTTCAAAATTCTCTTTTAAAGTTGATACAGGTTCTTAAGAAAAAAAAAGAGTAGAACTTGGTGTTGTCGATTAATTTGTTACCCTTATTGACAGTAAAATAAAGCTGTTAACTTGTGCTGGTGGCTTGTTACTTAATTTAGTTTTGCAATAGTGGTCTGTTGCTATAGTTACCATAAACAATGAATGGTAAACATCTTACATTCGAAACACATTTTGTCACAGAAAGTTCTAGATACCTGCAGTTATTCTTTTACAGCGAAGGTTTTTTTTAACATTTACACAACCAATTTGTTTTTAGCTTTCCTTATGTATTCCTCTCAAAAAATAGTTTTAAATAGTTATAATGTAATGGCAAAATCAAAAGTTTTTTTAATTAGATGGGTTTTTTCACTGTTTGGCAAAATGTGAAAAAAAATTGGAATATATTAGAGGAAAAATTTATGTATTATATTCACACAGACAAACTCTTGACTGAGGAAAGTTTTCAAAAATACCTTACCATCGATAGAAATCAGGAATATAGAGTTTGTGTGTTGTTTTATGTTGTCCATCAATAAGGTGATACATTGGCAAATATGTGTACTTTTTAACATAGCCTTCTCAATACCCTTTTATTTAAATCTGAATGGTGCAGTGGTAGTGCATTAGCCTTTGCTATAAAATGTCCTTACTTTTTATGCCCCGGGTTGGGTGGCAGTCCGTCTGGAATTCATTTTTCTAGAGTTTTTTTACGCAATGCTTTCAGAATATTGAGCTGATTTTTAGTTTTTGAGCCTGCCAACAGATGAAGTGTGAAATTAGTTCCAGTCTTTTTTCTTTTTTTTACAAAGTTATGGGAATTGGATTTAGATTTTTTTTCTATAATAACCATTTTCTGGAGGGGTTTTACGCAATTCTTTCAGTAATTACCTAATTTTTTCTATGTGAGTGTCCCTACATGACCGTCGGATAAAGTGTGAAATTCCTTTTGGTCCATTGATTTTTAGCAAAATAATGGGCCTTGGACTTGTAATTTTTTCTCCATTATAAACTTTTTCCAGAATTTTTTACACAACGCTCTCAGTTATTGAGCTTATATTGTGTATGTGTGTGTACCCACATGACCCATAGATGATTTGTGAAATTCTTTCTGGTCCATTGATTTTTAAGCTCACCTGATTGCTCAGGTGAGCTTTTGTGACCGGTCTTTGTCCGTCGTATGTCTGTCCGTCTGTTAAAATTTGCTCATAAACACTCTAGAGGCCACATTTCTTGTCCCATCTTCATGAAACTTGGTTAGAAGCTTTGTCCCAATGAAATCTCGGCCGAGTTCGAAACTGGGTTGTGCCAGGTCAAAAACTAGGACAAAAAAAAGAAAAACCTTGTAAACACTGTAGAAGTCACATTTCATGCCCAATCTTCATGTTACTTTGTCAAAATGTTTGTTTTAATGATATCTTGGTTGAGTTCAAAAGTGGTTCGGATCCGTTGAAAAACATGGCCGCCAGTGGGCGGGGCAGATTTCCTAATTTGGCTATAGAGAAACCATCTAAACACTATAAGTCACAATTTTTGCCCAATTATCATGAAAGTTGGTCAAAACATTAGTTCAATTGATGTCTCGA
This sequence comes from Dreissena polymorpha, assembly GCF_020536995.1. Lineage (NCBI taxonomy): Eukaryota > Metazoa > Mollusca > Bivalvia > Myida > Dreissenidae > Dreissena > Dreissena polymorpha. Next base: position 38,700,180 of record NC_068357.1, read on the forward strand.
ACGAGTTCGAAAATGGTCGAGATCAGTGAAAAAACATGGCTGCCAGTGGGCGGGGCATTTTTTTCTATATGGATATAGTGATAGCCAAAAAACGTATTCACACAATGGCTGTCAAGGTCACGGTGACTCAACTTAGAAAAATGGATTCCGAATGATAACTCAAGAATGCTTACGCCTAGGATCATGAAACTTCATAGGTACATTTATCACGACTCGCAGATGAAATAATGATGAAACTTGACCAGGATGTTTGTCTGGACAATGTCAAGGTCAAGTTTGACATTTGGTAAAGATTGAATGAATCGACTCCTCTCAGGTGAGTGAACTAGGGCCATCTTGGCCCTCTTGTTTGGCAAAGTTATGAGCCTTGGGCTTAGAAATGTTCTCTATAATAACCATTTTCCAGAGTTTTTTGTATGGAATGCTTTCAGATATTGAGCTGATTTTTGGTATGGGAATCTACCTACATGACCATAAATAATTTTAAACCAATTTTATGATAGCAAAATATATAAGTTCTGTTCTTCTAATATATTTATACATGTTATTTGATAAACCAAATTTAATGATGGTGCAATATTAAAAAACAACGCAATTGTGTTTGAGTCATTTATTAAAAACTATTTTTTGAACCAAATTTGTCTTTGATGTTGACATTACCTTGGTAATATTTCATACTGACTTCATATGAAATTAATTGATCAAGATCAAGAGACCTTCATTTACCATGCTCTAAGCCATTCAGAAACAAGAAATATCTTCAAAAAAGATATTTGGCATATATTCTTACTTTAAAATGACGGAAGAAAATCGTTGTTTCTGAATTATTAAATTAAAAAACAAAGGCTTACCGGTAAGTATTGTTGTGTTCTACTTTCATTTAATAGTCGCATATACACCCCATGGAAGGTTTGTTATGAAGTGAAATATACTAAACTGCATAATAGTGTTTGTTGATGCAAATTTTCTTTGTGGGATCACATCATTGTGTCCTCACATAGTTTATCCTGAACTTATTTCTTAGATATTGAAACATATGGTACATTGAAATTTGATTAAGACTCGGTTTTCTTTCTACACATTGAAATAACATTGTTACATCCGCGTCATGTGAAAATTGGTCGCATGGCATATGCACTTGCGCAGTCTGGACAGGGGCTAAGTTTTCTTCTATTCAAAAGCACACAAGGTTTGGTGGCATCTCCAGAGTAGCCTATTCAGTATGCATATCCAGATAAGACTGTGCGGGGCGGGTTGGGCTGTATATTGAATAAGAAAATCATTGCGTCTTGTAAATGGAACATCAAACCACCATGCTTTACGATAGAAAATTGAAGTCACATTGTGTCCTTCATAGCAAACTGGCAAATGTCAGTAATCTATTCTGGCTTGCACATGTCAAATATGTGTGGCTAGATAATTTAACGATTTCCCTTCTACCATGGACACTATGCTATTTGTTTAGTTTTGTCCTACAGTACAAGAAAAATGGCATTTATCTATAGGTTTTCATTCTTTTTTTATGCCCCCGGTAGGGTGGCATATGGCAGTTTAACTGTCCCGTCAGTCAGTCTGTTCGTCCGTCCGAAAACTTTAATAGTCATAACTTTTTTAATATTTAACATAGAAACTTGATATTTGGCATGCATGTGCATCTCATGTAGCTGCACATTTTGAGTGGTGAAAGGTGAAGGTCAAGGCTGTCCTTCAAGGTCCAATGTCTAATATCTGGCGTCTGTCTGTCCGTCCGAAAACTTTAACATTGGCCATAACTTGTTCACTATTGAAGATAGCAACTTGATATTTGGCATGCATGTGTATATCCTGGAGCTGAACATTGTTAGTGATGAAAGGTGAAGGTGAAGGTCATCCTTCAAGGTCAAATGTCAAATATTCTGTCCATCCAAAAACTTTAACATTGGCCATAACTTTTTAAATATTGAATATAGCAACTTGATATTTTTCATGCATGTGTATATCCTGGAGCTGAACATTTTGAGTGGTGAAAGGTGAAAATCAAAGTCATTCTTCTAGGTCAAATGTCAAATATTCCGTCTGTCCGAAAACATTAACATTGGCCATAACTTTTTAAATATTGAAGATAGCAACTTATTATTTGGCATGCATGTGTATCTCATGGAGCTGCACATTTTGAGTTGTGAAAGGTCAAGGTCATCCTCCAAGGTCAAGGTCAAAGTTTGCAATATTGAAGACAGCAACTAGTTATTTAAAATGCATGCGCATCTCATGGAGCTGCACATTTTTGAGTGGTGAAAGGTCAAGGTTATCCTTCAAGGTCAAGGTCAAAGGTGAAATTTTTCAATATTGACTCTATATTTGGCATGCATGCGTATCTCATGGAGCTGCACATTTTGAGTGGTAAAAGGTCAAGTTCATCCTTCAATGTCAAAGGTCAAACTTATGGCTTCAAAGCGGCGCAATAGGGGGCATTGTGTTTCTGCCAAACACATCTCTTGTTTCCCATTAAATTCATGTTATTTGATATATTGACAACACTACTGTGTTATCAACATAAGGCGTTTATTGATAGTACATTCCATTTTTCCCTGACAAGTTGCTGACCCAGCTTTGAGCCTGAAAGTCAAGGGGATGGAATTTACTGGTAATGGGTTATTGTTATTGGGCCGAAATGTGTCCATCTCCAAACACTGAACAGTGTTAAATCCTATACGTCAATGATGAGGTGTTGTTGCCAATGTTCTGGGTGATAATGCTCAAATCAGAAAATGGAATAAATGAAGTGTATTCATTCAGGTCTGCTTGCGATCTGCAAAACGTCATTTAAGGTGAAAAGCTGGGTTAAACAGCTACGCAGAAAATGGACCCCATTGTTTAACCTTTTTTTTAATAAAAAGCATTCATTCTCTATAAATAATGTTTATCTGGAATTGGCCTAATAAGGAGTGTTATTAATACAAAACCATTGGTAAAATTTAAATTAAACTTGAAATTTACAAAAGGTTTTGATTTGTGCTGACAGTAATAAAGAGATTGTCTTAACCTTAGTAAAATTACACTATTATTTCAATATCCAAACTTAAAATCCAATCTTACATTAATTACTATATTTCAAATTATGTATCCTGAATAGCTAGGGGAAGCATTATATCAAAAACATTTTTGAAAAATTAATGTTTTATTGCCATTATTTTGTTCTGTAATGTTGTGAAAACAGATATAATTAGACCTATATAATATTCACTACTAATAGCATATGGAGTCATTAAATGGGCCTTTTCACAGATTTTGAAGCTTGTCATTAAATGCTTTATATTGATAAATGTAAACATTGGATTTATAAAGCTCCAGTAAAAAATCAAGAATAAAATTAAAAAACGGAAATAAAAGTAGCCGGTACCAGGGCTCGAACCAGTGACCCCCGGAGTCCTGGAGTTAGTCTGAAGTAAAAATGCATTAGCCCTCTCGGTTATTACGCCGGGTACACACATAGTAAGTATTTTATACCTTATATAAGCAATCATCGTAGTTTCGTTAATTTTAACGACAACAGAACTCTTCCAATTATTCAATCGTTTCGCGTTGCAACGCTTTATAATTTTTACGTTTTTCAAATCGTCAAAAGATACATATAATGGCTATATTGGACTATGGTAAATGTTCATTAATACTGTTTCCTCACAAATATCATAACTTAAACGAAAATTGGCAAATCTGAAACAACTTTTTCAATTTTGTAAATTTACCAAACCGTGAAAAGATCCCTTTAAATGAATTGAATATGTTAATTAAGCTTTGTTATCTGGATGCATACACATATCAACTGATCTACCATCCACTATCTTGACGATTTTATCAACATCCCTGCTGTAAAGAAGCGTGGAGTAATCATAATACAATAATCTGCAAAACGGTAAGACGTGGTCATAATTCGTAAGACCATGTGTCATTAATTAACTGATTGCTTCATGCTAAGGTGTGACTCGCGCATTCACGCGTACATGTTACAGCGGTGTTTGTGAACTTTGACCCTTTCGTTCTCGATACGATCCGAAGCATTCCGTGTTCGAGGTCACGTGATAACGTCGCCTCTGTCGGGGTGGTTTTACTTCCCCTCTTCTTTTATTTTGAATTAGTATTCATATTCCTTAGGACCATTTTAACGGATTTACTGTGATTTTAAAGCCGAAACAATGGCGTACGACGGATACCCACAGGACGAGTACATGGATCCCGAAGACGAATGGGATCGCGAGCAACTTCTAGACCCTGCATGGGAAAAACAACAGAAAAAGGTCTGTGTAATTTAAGTTTAAACCGGTTTTTGCATTTTGCTAACGCATGTTTATAGAATTGAGGTTCGTTATTGCAGTTTTAAATTATTACCAGCCTTTCAGTTGTCATTAAGCCATTAGTAGGTTGGAATGTGTCACATTCCTTGCATAGTTTGCGATGAGTAGCTTTACCGGTAGGCAACTTATGGTAGCCGCCATCTTGTAGGAGGGTCTCTTTTCCTAAGGCTAAATGTTTTATTCTTATGGTTAACGAACAGCTTTGAAGTTGTTAACATAACAATACAAAAATTTCAGTAGTAATTAGTAAAGGTGACCTATTAATTCTAGCCAATGCTTTGTATTTAATTTACAAGAATCAATTCAATATCCTAAAATTTTTATTGACATTTTGATATTTTGAATCTTCAAAGAGTATTTGTCATAAATTTGATGCCCTGCAGATGTCTGTATAAATTAATAGTCATTTTAACAATCATTAATATGTTTGCGACAGTGTATATTGGAGTTTTACATTATTAAATGCACCTGAGATAAGCTCTACAACTCTCATTTTACATGCATCAAAAGTTTTTGTAGGTTCATTTGTGCGCGTGTGAGCAGTTGAAAACTGTTTATTCAAGCATTGCTAGTACACATAGGCATGGACAATTTAACAATGAATTTATGACTGTTATGTAACTTTTTGCCACTGATGTTATCTAAAAAAGTTGTCTTTATCTAGAAAGATCCATGCACTATTTATTTTGACCAGATACTAGGGTATCAATGTTAATGATCACTTTTTGAATATGTGCCCCTTGGCAAATGGAGTGACTTTCTATGTCAGTAATGTTCAGCCTGTCATCATTTTGACAGAATCTAGTCATAGTTGTGTTCTTGTATTTACATATATGCATCAATGTGTTACCTCCTTATGAATGAGATATGGTTTTCAATATTTAACATGTAATATTATGTCATGGTTGAGCTGGTATCCATTTTTCTGCCATGATGTTTTCTCTAAATGTATTTTGTAACTCCTGTTTAAGCATGCATGAATGATCACTAGATAAATACAAACACATCAGTTGATTTTGATATTATCAGTATGGAGATATTTTACCTAGTATATTTTATGTTTAATAACGGTAGACCAAACAAAGTGAACAAATATGCTCACTCCAATTAGTGAGTAGACAGAATTGTATATGGTTGTTTGTCCAAGAGTTTACCCTTTACAGTTATTTGTTTTGATGAGTTTTTGTTTGTGACTACAAAATATGAACTCATAATTGGTAAAACACAGTCATTGATTAAATTTTAACCACTGGCTAATAGGTAAATTAATGAATTTATTTTGTTCACCATGGAAGTTTTTATGTTTGATGAACAGTTGATTAAGTTTAACTGTCGCAATTTGAATGATTATAAAGCTTGAAATTTTGTTCACAAAAGGATTAAGAGCATTTGTATCTTACTTTTCAATTAATGATATTGACAAGTTGTACATGTATGGCCTGCATTTTGAAATAAATAAATCTTGTTATGAACTAATTAAGTGTATTGAGTTTATTTTAAGAATGAAAAGAATCAAAACACTGTTTATTTCATTTGCTTATATATTGTCATGAAAGGTATGTAAACCATGTCAAATATTTGATTTCAACATATTAAGACTTTTTCTTTCTACATGTATATGGTGCTGTGAGTTACGCTTTAGCACAATTGAAAGGTAATTCACAGCCGGATCTCTTATTGTTACAACTGATAATAATTATAATGATGATGATGAGCAGAAGTAGGGAATCTTACCTGTAGATCGTAGCATAGGTAACTAGCTAGAGATAGAGAGAGAGCTGTAAGAGTATACCCTATGCCCAAACAAGGCTGTTACCCTCCCCCACATACTGCTGCGGAGCTGCTATTCTCTACCCAGCTTTCTGGCTTACAACTAGCACTTACCTGTAGCACTGTAGAGCCAGTTTTTCACTGCAGTTTATAATTAAATTTTTCTGTATTTAAAATTGATATATTGAATATTTTTCTTGGGCATTAAATCTAATTTAATAAAATCTAATTATAAGTATATATTTTTTGTAATCTTTAAATACGATTTTAAACCATTACATTTGATAATGCTGGCATATTTTACTTTAAACAATTGAAAAGATGATTGATAGGCTTAAAATATGTGTTTTTGTCGACCTTAATTGCAGAGCTCCATGCTGCAGGCATATTTTCCAATGAAGTTCACAGCTAATTTCAAAGTGTATGGTACACTGATGACCATCTCAGATTTAGTTCTGCAAGATTAGCGTTGCTTGCCAGTGACCCTGTAGAATGGAATACAAGTGCTTTCCATGTCACTGCTGCCATATGTTAGATTGTTGTTAATAAGAGATAGATCATAATACATGATATCCAGAAGATTTACTCTACAGATGCCCATGTGTATCTCAATTAGTGCTTCTTCTAGTACTTACTGCAAGTAGGGATGTTTCTTCAGATTATTTAAGTGCTAATGATGATCATTTAATTGTGTTTTTATGGTCAATTTTCTCACTCTCAAAAAACCTAAATTTTTTTCAAGTAAAACTGCCCAAAATTCTATATTTAGCGAGTTGTGTCTGTAATTATATGCCATTATTATTTTCGTCAGATAAGATTTTGTAAGAAGTTTAAAAGGACATAGTCCCTTTAAGACTGCTACTGTCTGTCTTCTTTACCATTCTTAAACTTTGATAGAATTGTGTCAGTCTGAATTCCAAAATAAATCTACAGTTTCATGTCTTGGTTTGAAACCAGTGCTCAGTTGATATCAAGTATCATACAGTACAGCTGTTCGTGCTTGTATCAGTAGCATACCATACATTCTTTTCAAATATGTACAATATCGTAAACTACTGCCTGTCACACCATTGATAAACTTGTTACTCATTTTTGATTAAACATTTTTAACTGTAACTTACCATATAGGGCTGTATTTTGATTGGCCAAGAATTAAGCCTCTAACATTATTTTGTTTACTTATCTGCGTCCGTCAAGTAAACGGTAGTGTACAAAATAGTTAAGTTTGGCTAGCTGCGTTGTAAATGCATGTCCTTTTAAGGTAAAATGTGGTTGAATTATTATGTATTCAGTCAGACGTGGCATTGTAGTGTAATGCCATTTACTGAAGGAATGTGATTTTTCACCACACCTGTATTCAGTTAACACCAAAGTTATTTTACCATTTTAGAAATGGGACCAGGGTCTGTTTTATTGGGGAAAATCCTTGGTTACTAACTTTTGAATAATTAGTGATACAACTTACTTAACACATAAAATACCAAATATATTTGTTAGATGGATATTACAACTTCAAACTTTATTTCTAAGCTAAGCAGCTCTAATACCAAATATCTGAATGTCAAAACCATCTATCGGGATGTGGGTTCAGGATTTTTGAGAAAATATACATTTTGCAATTGAACATATGACTGAATAACTGCTATAAAATTAGTTCTGGTATCATATATGTGTTAAACATTTTTGACATAATTTTTTTACACATCTCTTTAAAACTCATCCAGTCAGTTCTCCTATGTTGTCATGTGTCAGGGCTCTCAATCCATTTTAGGGGAAGCGGGTCGCTACCCTCATGAGGGGGAATTTTCGCAGCGTTTCGCTTCTGGGGGGATTTTTTTACGTACTCATTATTACATTTGTACATATTTGCACTATATTCATTTCTTTTTTCAAAATTTAGTATGTTTGACAAGATTAAATTGAAATAGAATTGAGATTTAATAATCACTAGACAAATCTTATTAAAAAAAATTTTTTTTTTTGGTTAATTTCAGGGGGAATGTTTCCCCCCAAAAGGGGAAAAAAGTATACTTATCAGGTGGGGGACTGCGGCCGAAATTCGGCCGCAGATTTGATAGATTGAGGGCCCTGTGTGTTAAAATTCATAACTGCATTCATTACCCCAGTTAACATGCTAGGTTGCACACATTCCAGCCAGCTTTCTTCATCAGTTATTCTAGGTTTGCGTCTTAATGTTGTAGTATTTTGTATTTTGTGAATCATTTTTTTTTAGATCTTGCTTAACATGTATTCGGTTGTTTACATGCAGATAACTTGAACCTTATACAACAGGCCTTTTGAATGATTATTTTTTGCAAATTTCTGTAGATTTTTATTTTTTTTCTGCATTCTAATTAAGTCAGAAAATTGAGTATTTAAATGGTTACTGTAGACGCTCCACATCTTCGGTTTGTTGTGTAATATATCTGTTTTTATGATGCTTTATAAATAATCTGTCATGACTCTCAATCTTAAATAACGGAATATTAGCTTTTTCAATTTTGTTTTACTTATTTGCTGTAGTTTTCAGTGTTAACTGTGGGAGCCATGAATTTCATAACGTATTATGTATACCAGTTCGCATACTTATTTCGTATGTTACAGTGTTTTTTTCACCATTTTGGGAATGGGGCTCGGTACCTTTGGAAATTGGGAAATATCTTGTACTTTTGCCTACAATTGGGAAATAAATGGTGTTGATTTTATGCTTACAGATAATTTAAAATTGATAATAAAAGTGATATCAATGTTATGTTTCTAAGGTTAAAATTTGAGAGCTAATTTGGAGATGATTTGACATGTTTCGACTTATTAAATTTTTTTTTTTTAAACCTTCAATTGGGAATTTTTAGGTTCCATTTGGGAAATATATATACTTTTTTCCATTGGGAATGGGTCCACATACCTGACCCAAATTTGAAGGAAAAAACACACACTGTTTTAGTTACACTATTATATTTTACTTGAATATATCTTCAGTATATATATGACTGTACTGTCACATCTAACAGATGTATATTATGTTTTTGCTCCAGTTCTCCTGAATATGTCTTGCATATGCTTTATGTGAGAATACACAGGTAATGAGGCATACATGTAAAATGCTTCACAAGTTTACAATACATACAGTGGCAAGGACCTCACTAAAACAGAATTCTATCCATCTGCATTGAGTGTGTTGGTTTATAGCATCTTCATCTACTTTCTGTTTTAGTTTGGCAGTTCATCAAAACTGTTGTATTGATATCCTGACAGCTTGAAAGTAGGATCTTGTCAAAACCATTCTATGCCAAGCATTTTGACATGGAAATTCTTGAATTATTTTGGGTCAGTCTGTGTCAGGTCAGTCTTTCTTTTTTGTCAGAAACTTTCAAAGACAATTAAAATTGAGGCAGATACATGGTTTTTTTTAGTGTGTGTGTGTGTGGGGGGGGGTAAAACATGTATTCCTCAATTCATTTTTTTGCAGAAATGCATCAATTCATGAGTAAGGTGTATAGATTACCGGGTAGATAGCAAGAATGAATAACAATTTGCTATAAAAACAGTCCTGCTTTTGCTTTTTCACTGGCTTTACTTGGCTTGCTATTTTGATAAATAGCATGTCATATTCCTGACCATATAGATTTTATCTTTCAATGGCAATCATGATACTGTCATGCACTTACAGGGATAATGCTTGCCAGTGGTTTCACACTTACAATTTTTACCAAACTCTAAATCTGTGAGCATGGTATATACACTTTCAGTCATTGAAATTCAGATTTAAATCTACAAGCAAGTCGGGCTAGTACTAAGGGAATTTGAACAAGCCCGAGTCAGATTTTACTAGCCCAAACATTTTTGTTAAAAATGCAGATAAACATAACATAAAACATCCAAAGAAGCATTCATTTATTCAATCTTTAGAATACAATACAAATTTCTTATTATTTTTTTATCCTCATCCAAGTCAGCTTCCTCGTCATCTGAGCTAGCCTCTTTCAGATCCTGAAATAAGAAGAAATTAATTTCACACACGGATTTCAATCAAATCACAATTATGAATATATACATAAAGTTTAGGTAAAATATTAGCAAAAATGTATCCCATATATCCATGTGAAAGAGAGAGCAAACCTGAACCACCAGAAAATATATAAGCAATAAAGTGCCAGGTTATTCTACAAAAAGACAGTTGACAAATGCGTCAATCACAGTTACCTCAGATTTGCATTCCTCAACGACGTACTTGAATGACAACTGTTCGGCCATTACTCTCTGTGTCCCGAACGCAACGCAAAACATTTATTTTACACAATAGTAATCCGGGAACCACAAAACCATGCGCTTTATGCGCAGTAATCCAATTATCGGCTGATTGCCCAGCATGTGTGCGCAGTGTGTTAAAACATAAGCGGCTGTTGATTTAAGCGGCTCAAAACTTTGTTAACAAATATTGAAAATGAAAGTAGAACTCGTTTTCTGTTTAATGAATTGTACAAGCACGTCGGGCTTGTAATATGGGATTTCCTACAAGCCTGAAAGAAAAAATACTAGTTTTTTGCTGTCGGACTAGTGCGAATTTCGACGACTGCACTTTCTGTTATGTCATCATTTTAGATAAAGAGGACATGTATTATTTGCCTAATTAAGCTACAGATTATTGCCGCATTGTGTAAATTTAAGCTTGGGAAGTCATTCAATTCCAAATGATGATATTACAAACAGGAGGCTCCGAGCAGAAAATGTATGAGTAGTTGAAACTCTCCCAGTTGATGGTGATTAGGTTCATTGATAAAAAGCCATGTCAGAGGCCCTTCTTATGACCCAATAATAGGCCACAAATCAAGTCACAACTGACACACTGTCAATTAATAAGTTAATAAAACCCACCCATTCAGATTGAAGTTATTGCTGTTATAGTTGGCAGGCCTTTGTCTTAGTATGTTGCAATTATAAAAACATACTTTGTGATGTTCATGTGCAGTCTATTATTGAACCATCCACTAAAGGACGCAACTAAAGCAAACCATGTGTTGAGTATGGGTTATTACAGTAGTACATGTTAATCATGCGGCAATCATGGCACCTTTGTCTACTATTATCACCTTAATCTGGTTTATTTTGATGCCATCGGTTGTGTTCATTGCAGAGGAACATGTATCTATATGTATGTTATTGATGAATGTCATTGACTTTTTTTGCAGCGTTTCCATTTCAGAGACAAGATAAGTGTCTGAAAGATAGTTGGATAGTTTGATAACCAGTGTAAGTTTCTTCAAGGAGAATGTGCATGCATTTGTTGCAGGAATTTTAAGTATGTAATTCTTTAAGCAATCAAAAATTATTAATAAAATAAGTATTGACGTAATAAAAATTGAGTATTTTTCTGTTCTTGCAGACTTTCACAGCATGGTGCAACTCACACTTGAGGAAAGCTGGTACACAAATAGAAAACATAGAAGAGGACTTTCGAAATGGCTTGAAGCTGATGCTATTACTTGAAGTGATTTCTGGTGAACAATTGCCGAAACCGGACAGGGGAAAAATGAGATTCCATAAGATAGCCAATGTGAACAAAGCCTTGGACTTTATAGCTACCAAAGGAGTTAAACTGGTTTCAATTGGTGCAGAAGGTGAGTTCCTTGACCATGAAGAAGTGGTGTTGGTATTTGAAACTAGCTCCCAGATGAAAACCCAGTCAAAGTACCATAGTTTTGAATGTACGTTGTGTGTTTTCAAGTATTGAATCTGCTATCATAACCATTGAATACTTGAATATTTCAAAAGCTATTTGCATAAGATTCCTATGCAACTACTTAAAGGTATGTGAATAACAAGCCTAACAAATATTATATAAAGCTGTCATGATCCAGTTCGAAAATGAGAGATTAAGTGTCATTGATATTTTAGTAGTCTAGAACATGCTGACCTCAGTTTTCACGTGTAGGTCAACAATGTTATCAATGTGCGAAATTCAGATTTTAAAGTAATAGCCCAAATTCTTATACACATATATAAAAAGTAAAATTTCTTACTAGCCCAACTATACATATTTTTAAATTCCCACTAGCCCGAATGGATTTTTATTAGCCAAAACCCTTTGGGCTAGTGCGAATTTGCACACTGAATGTTATTCTTCAAGTTTTAGTGCTAGTGACATTTTAAAAGAGTGGCATTAGTCACTGAACAAGACCCATTCTTTTTAGTTTCTTTTTTGTGCTAACATGTTAGTGCAGTTAATTGTTTTGTAACTAATGACTGCTAATCAGCAATGTTTTGAAATGCCTCATATGTAAGTGCTAAAATTCGTGAAATTCATTCAATTGGTTAGTTGGGATAGGTTTAAAGCTTATTTCAGTACTAATGTTTAAGTCATATTGTGTTGAATGTCTGACCCATTAGTTTTCTAGCTTGCAGTGTTTTTTTTCACCATTTTGGGAATGGGGCCGGGTCCCTTTGTATTGGGAAAATTCGTGGCGTTTTGACTGAAATTGGGAAATTAGTGTTGTTGTTGTTTTGCTAACAAATGCTCAAAAATTGAGGATACAAGTGTGTCCAGTATCATATTTACTAATGTTGATCTTATTTGGATGGGAGATGAACAAAATATTGAGATCTAAAAAAAGAAAAAAGAAATTATTTTTTATTTTTGGAAATTGGGAATTTTTAGCTCCCATTTGGGAAAAATATATGCTTTTTTCCATTGGGAATGGGTCCGGTAACCAGACCCGATTTTGAATGAAAAAAAAAACTGGCTTGATAGTATCAGAAGGGTAATTCAGGGAAATATGGAAGATTTTTGCAACCCGAAAGTTGACAGAATGTGATTACTTAACAGCCAATAGGCTGTTAATCATTAATTACATTAATGCATTTAAAAAGTCTTTTCCTTGGATTTTAGCGTCACAGATTCTGCCACAAACACTTGTATGCATCCCATCATTAGCTTCTGGTAGCATCCGTTTTTAAACGTGTGTAATGCATTCTTCCCTGGCCATACCCTACATAAAATGACCAGTGCCGGGCGAGCAAACTTGTTCTTATTTCCATCTCTGCATATTTTTGAGTCCCCTACTAGTTCGCTCTCTGTGTGTCTTGTCAGTCTGTCACACTTTTCTGGATCCTTCGATTACTTTGAAAGTTCTTCATATTTTTTCATGAAACTTGAAACATGGACAGTTGGTTATATGGAGATTATGCACGTCATTTCATTTTGTTACTACATCACGAATTCTGGTTAATATGGCAACAAATAGACTTGAAATATTGCTGAAAATGGTGGATCCTGCGATAACTTTAAAAGTTCTTCATATTTTTTCACCAGTAGGGGACTTTTATTGCTTGACAATAGTCTTGTTATTTAACCAGTAGTTTAATCAAAGTACAAATCATTTTAATTAGATTGGGGTATGGATGGCAAGCAGGCATGCAGGTCGTACATGTGGGGCAGTGTCATAAACATGGTTGCTGGGTTGATAACTGAAGTTTGCATCAACCAATTTTAGTGAACTGTGGATTGAAGCCAGCTTGCATGGAGACTGCTGTGGATTGTATATTGGGCCAGTTTAATGAAGGAAAAGGTCACTCTTACTAAAAAGTCACAACACTGTTTCTTCTCTGTAACTTGCTTTTGGATTTTAGGTAAAACACTGCCTTTTTGTGAATAGGTAGCCGTAAGGCAAGAAAACACAGGGATCACACAATTATAAGAATTGCATTGATAAATAAATGTGGAAAACTTTAATTTGAGGCATTTCTATCATGCTGTTTAGCTCGGCTGTTTTCCGAGAAACCCTGAGGTATTGTCATAGCCAGCTCGTCGTGTCATGACTGTCGTCGTGTCGTTGGCGTTGTGCTAAAACCTTAACATTTTGTCAAGGTTTTAAACATTGGCTCTAAAATCAAAGTGCTTCAAGCTACAACATTGAAACTTCATATGTAGCTGCACCTTGATGAGTTCTACATGCCACACCCTTTTTTGGGTCACTAGGTCAAAGGTCAAGATCACTGTGACCTCTAAAAAAAAATAAATTCTGACAAGCTTTCATTTATTAAACACTGCACCCACAGCCGAGCGTGGCACCCGTTATGAGGCGCTCTTGTTTCATGCAAAATAATGGCTCTGGATTTCTGTTCATACCTTGATTGCATCATAATATCTGAATAATTTATTGGGGAGTCAAAAATGTTTGGAGCCATTTTCAGCATGATACTGGTAGGATTTAGGACAATTGGTTACAATAACAAACTGGCACTTGAAGAAGTATTTGATTACTAATATTTAAACTTTACCTTCTGCTATCTCATGTTTTGATCTTTGCTAAGATATATCTCTTTGCTTTGATGTTCACCCACTGACCTGCATATTTGTACATAGCTTAGCATTCCTGAGCGTGGTAAATAGTGTTTGTGAGTTATTTTTAACATTACTCGCCATCAGAAACTTTTAAATGCTATTATATTAAATTTATATAATTAAAATCATTGGTTATATAAATGTGTGTAGTTTGAAAATTAATATTAATGTTTCTTAATACATTGAAATCCCAAATACATCAAAACAATATGCAGAAACTGCTGAGGTCAAGCTGCTTGCTTATTTTGAAAGTGAAAGCCCAAACACAAAATGTATTAATTGTTATTAATTAAAACTTATTTGTGCAAGCATATAATGTCAAATAGGAAGACGATGCTCAAAAATCTTAAAAACAAATGTAAGACAATGAAATTTATAGGATTTAGCTTATAATTACAAAATATCCTTTGAACATTTAATGGTCTTATTGTCTTAAACTGCAGAGGTTAGTGGTTGAATATTTGGCCCTACTGTCTTTTTGTATGTAATAACATGCTTGCAATTTTGATATTGCCAAGGCAGTAAATTTCCCTTTGTAACATTTCATATTCAATTTAAGCAGTTTGTTCTTAGAGAAAGGAAAAGTCAAGGTTGCTAATTGTGATCACGATTTCCATTAAAAATTGATGATTCCTTCTCTGGCCAAAGTCTTAATCGTTGGATGTTTAAGTAATTATAAATTAATAGTTAATGTTCTTTGCTGAAAGTTGTGTATTGTTATACTACGCAACTCATAAATAGAAAAACAAACCATGACTGTCAGATAGAAAACCCCCCATAATGATGTTCTTGGCAAATGAAATAACTAATAATACATGTATTTGAAAATATATCCTTTCTGATTAAACTTATTTGTATTTGTTAGTTTGTTCAAACACATGTTTGTTGTTCTAGCCTGTCAACATATCTACCACGGAGCCCACTCACCTTTTTGAGTTTCTAAGATAATAAAATATTTTTCCTTTTGCTTTGCAGAAATTGTTGACGGCAATGTAAAAATGACACTAGGTATGATCTGGACCATTATCCTGCGATTTGCCATCCAAGACATTACAGTAGAAGGTAAGACACCAATTGTGTTTCTCAAAGATTTTCAAACATAATATAAATTGACCGTTAACTTATACAGATCATTCATCATGTCTATGTATGTTGAGTTTTGGTACACTGGACTGTTTGTGGTGGTTTGAGATTATTGATAGTTGTAATGTCGTTATGTGGTACTTTTTGAACAATATTTACATAGTGATTGGTTGAAATAGATAACTGTGTTTTCATAATGATCAGGGTTGTATATAGCAGCACAATTCATATCCTAATTAGGACAAGGATATTGGACATAACAAGGGCTTTAAGGGATCTTTTCACGTTTTGGTAAATTGACAAAATTGAAAAAAAATGTTTCAGATTCGCAAATTTTCGTTTTAGTTATGATATTTGTGAGGAAACAGTATTACTGAACATTTACCATGGTCTAATATAGCCATAATATGCATCTTTTGACGATTTTAAAACCTAAAAATTATAAAGCGTTGCAACGCGAAACGATTGAATAATTTTGAGAGTTCTGTTGTTGTCCTTAAATTTTGTTACACTACGAAGATTGCTTTTTATAAGGTATAAAATACGTCACCTATGTATACTTGTTAGAATAGCCGAGAGGGTAAAAGCGTTTTTACTTCAGGACCTCGGCAGAACTCCAGGGGTCACTGGTTCGAAACCTGCTCCAGGCAAAGTTTTTTTCCCTTTTTTAATTTTATTCTTTATTTTTTACTGCAGCTTTTATGATCAAATGTTTACATTTATCAATAGAAAGCATTTAATGAATAACTTCAGAACATGCCAAAATCTGTGAAAAGGCCCCTTCAATCTAACATCATTAAATCAAACCTTATCTTGTATTTATGTTGAACACACTATTAATGTGTCAACCTGGTTCAGGTTACCTCCCCCTATTTTATGGCTAATAGTAGGGACTATTTGCTCAAGTCAAGCTGTTAAACTTAGGGCTTAATCTGGCTTGCTACTGCATTGACTCCTGGACGACCATGGAATGATAAGTGCTGAATACCCTGGGTAAGGGTTTAATTCACCTGGTGTAACTATTACAGTCATTTGATAGTGGTATCATCTTAAACAAGTGTCTGTTCACTTTCACATGAAAATGTTTAAGGGAATTATGTTTCCGAAGCCCCTTTCAACTTTCGTGATTGCTATTTGCAAAAAAGTAACAACATACAATCCTATAAAAAGGTATTGTATTGATCTCTGATGTAAATTTTGTATAATTTGATCACTGATGTTATGTAAGTAATAACTATTTTGATAACTGATGTTAATGTTAACTACTATGACCATATTTCGCTCATAAAGCGCCATTATGATGGCCTAAAAGGCATATATTGTATTAAATTTAAACAAGTCAAATCATTTCAATGGAAGATGGTAGCTTTGTGGTAGCTTCTTATATAAAACTGATTGCAAATTTTAAATATGGCCAAGGAAGAACTAAATGAAATGAGGCACATTTAAATTGACATTCCTTCTGTGCATACTTGGTGCTGATATTTATAGTTAAAGATCCATTTCAATGTTTGTGTGAAAATGACAGCCCGGACTTTGCACGCTGTGATTTCCTGTCACAACTCCTTAAAAAATTGTATAATACTGCATACATGTAGCTGTTGTGACACAATGATGCTGCCTTTAATCGTGCGTAAATATTTAATTAGGTTGGTTGGCCTCATAGTGTATTTAGGGCTGTTTAAGGCAGATTACACTGCCGACAGCCAATGTCAGTGATAATTAAATCAAAATTTTAAGCACTTAAGAATGACTCATTGAATGCCTGCCAAGTTATGCATTGTCTGTGTATTTAAAGTAGAGTTTGTTGAAAATGGGGAGTTTTTCAATATATTTCCTGTAAGGATAGGCAGATGGCTTGTATTGGGGAGTTGGGTTAAGAAATGCCGATTTCACACAGGAATGCCTGAGTTTGCACTGTATTCAATTGAAAACTTCCTATCACTTTATTGTGTTTCGCTAGTTTTCATTTTTACTTTTGAACACTTAAAAGTTTTTGGTATGTTGATTGAATTAATTGGTGTTTTGTTTATAACTTGCGCAATGTGTTGACAACGTCTATAACTGAATTAATTGGTGTTTTGTTTAAAACTTGCGCAATGTGTTGACAACGTCTATAACTACCTAATTTTCATATTTTATATAATTTAATACAATTGATCTGTAATGGTGAAATATACGAAATGCAATGATAAAATAATTTCCATAGAAAAAAGCTAACACATGAACTTTTTTTCTCACAATTTGTCCAACCATTAGAGCAATCTTTATCTCAGGATTTTTTTAAAAGAATTTTATCAGTTTATGCTAGTTTTATGTCATCATCTCTCAACATAATTGCTCCTATATTTAGCTCATTCCCAGGAATGTTTGCTGGTCCAAATAATCACATCAGCTGATTTATGTTTTTATCAGTGCACCATTAGATATATACAGAGCAAGATGATTTGTTATTTTCTAGAGCAGCTAGGCATCCCTCAGGTGTAGTTGTATGAATCGTATCTGTCCTGACCTTGCTTGAGCATTACCAAGGTTGTCAGGTATTGTGTATGAAAACAGCCGCTGTGTTTATGTGAATACATTTTGTACTGTGCAATAAGAGGAGTGGATTTTTTCCAAATCATTAACCATAATCCTGACAACTTCAATATTGTCTGGGATGTGTTGAAATTATTTTAGGTTGAATAAAATTTTGAGCTTTAGAAGATAGGATAATTTTTATGCCCCTCTTCGAAGAAGAGGGGGTATATTGTTTTGCTCATGTCGGTCTGTCCGTCCGTCCGTCGGTTTATATGTCCGTATGTCCGTCCACCAGATGGTTTCCGGATGATGACTCAAGAACGCTTAGGCCTAGGATCATGAAACTTCATAGGTACATTGATCATGACTCGCAGATGACCCCTATTGATTTTGAGGTCACTAGGTCAAAGGTCAAGGTCACGGTGACCCGAAATAGTAAAATGGTTTCCGGATGATAACTCAAGAACGCTTATGCCTAGGATCATAAAACTTCATAGGTAGATTGATAATGACTGGCAGATGACCCCTATTGATTTTCAGGTCACTAGGTCAAAGGTCACGGTGACCCGAAATAGTAAAATGGTTTTCAGATGATAACTCAAGAAAGCTTATGCCTAGGATCATGAAACTTGATAGGTACATTGATCATGACTCGCAGATGACCCCTATTGATTTTCAGGTCACTAGGTCAAAGGTCAAGGTCACGGTGACCTGAAATAGTAAAATGGTTTCCGGATGATAACTCAAGAATGCTTATGCCTAGGATCATGAAATTTGATAGGTAGATTGATCATGACTCGCAGATGACCCCTAATGATTTTCAGGTCACTATATCAAAGGTCAAGGTCACGGTGACCCGAATTAGTAAAATGGTTTCCGGATGATAACTCAAGAACGCTTATGGCTATGATCATGAAACTTCATAGGTACATTTATCATGACTTGCAGATGACCCCTATTGATTTTGAGGTCACTAGGTAAAAGGTCAAGGTCATGGTGACCCGAAATAGTAAAATGGTTTCCGGATGATGACTCAAGAACGCTTATGCCTAGGATCATGAAACTTGATAGGTACATTGATCATGACTCGCAGATGACCCCTTTTGATTTTCAGGTCACTAGGTCAAAGGTCAAGGTCACGGTGACCCGAAATAGTAAAATGGTTTCCGGATGATAACTGAAGTATGCTTATGCCTAGGATCATGAAACTTCATAGGTACTTTGTTCATGACTCGCAGATGACCCCTATTGATTTTCAGGTCACTAGGTCAAAGGTCAAGGTCACGGTGACCCGAAATAGTAATATGGTTTCCGGATGATAACTCAAGAACGCTTATGGCTAGGATCATGAAACTTCAAAGGTACATTAATCATGACTTGCAGATGAACCCTATTGATTTTCAGGTCACTATGTCAAAGGTAAAGGTCACGGTGACCCGAAATAGTAAAATGGTTTCCGGATGATAACTCAAGAACGCTTATGGCTAGGACCATGAAACTTCAAAGGTACATTGATCATGACTCGCAGATGACCCCTATTGATTTTCAGCTAACTAGGTCAAAGGTCAAGGTCACAGTGACATAAAACATATTCACACAATTGCTGTCACTACAACGGAGAGCCCATATGGGGGACATGCATGTTTTACAAACAGCCCTTGTTTTAATTAAAGCCGGTATTTACATTTTGTAGTATTAAATGTGTTCATGCTATGTGATAAGCCTAAAATACATGACCTATCCCCAAAACAAGTTATGTTAAAGGGATTGAGTCATACCCGCCAAATAGAAGATACAAAACCTCTTATATATTCGATTTGTTTGTGCACTGTTGTGTATCATGCAGTTAGACTCTTCCTGTTACCTTTCGGTACATAAATAATCCCTGTTTGGTCATCTGGCTTAGAAAGGTATAGAACTTTGAAACCATTAGCTCTAATTGTATACTTTGATGGTAATAAATGTAATTGGTACTATTGCATAGGTACTGTGTGGGACACAGCAATCGAATACCACAATGCTTTCACCTTTGTACCCACCCTTTTAACCTTTCTCCTCTGGACTGATCAAGCAAGGATGAGGAAATTACAGTTGACTAAACATTATGTTTCATTTTTATCTTCAAAATAAATGTAGTAACTGTAATTGTTTAAAAACCACATTTAGGCACATTGTGTTTAATCCCAGGATTTTCTCAATTATATTTTTTTACTCAAAAACTTTCAACGGTTCTCATATGAAATGCTCCTTTTTCTTACTTTTGATCCTTGATTATTCCATAAAAATTTGTTTCACTGTCTTTTCTGATAGGTGATCTGTCTACTAAAGAATTTCATTTGAAAAACAACAATTGAAACTGAAGACTACACAAATTACTTTATTGACCAATTAAAAAATCACAAAAGTAACGGAAAAGTGAAGCAAAAAAATACAGCAATTTCATGTGTACTGGATTCTAATGACACTCAGTGTAGGAACATCAGATGAAGGCATTTTTGTCGAGATGGATATTGATGTCTAGTCTCAACTTTAATGGCACAGTTTTCTTGTATCTTTTTTCACAAGTTCTGACAGTTTTATGGTGTCTTTTAAGTGTAATGTCTACTTTGAATAGATTTCTACTTGCTTCACTCTTTGATAATAATGTCAACGGCTAAAAATCTGACACGGGAGTATCCCTTTTGACTTCCATATTTGAGCTCTATGTTTCAATATGTTTAAAAGTGGAAAATGCCAAATTGGTATTACAATATGGTCTATTTGTGATTGTCATTCTTTTTAATTTGAAATTTCAAAAAGACAAAACTGGTAGAAAACTAATTGCTCATCATGCCCATATGGCCTTTCAGATTATAGAAACCCATTGTGGTGGACTGCAGGAATACAAAAAAAAAGTAAATGGCCTCTTGTAAATTGGTTGTCAGTTTCGCTAGTAAATCGGTTGACAATCACATCACTTGACCAGTGAACTTTGGTTCTGATGTTGTTAAAGTTGTATATGTCAGGATCCATACATCCCTGCTGTATCAAATAACTTCCTACCATTGTCTGGCCTGTGAACTGAGGGCGCAATTTTCAATCATTTTCAATTATCGCGCATCAGTAAACCATTTTGCTGTTTAGTTAGCATTTACTCTAGACAAGTAGAATGATTTTTTTGTCCTTTGCTTTTCATCTTAACACATTTAATGTCTTTAATTATTTTAATTTTTTCCTTTTTTACTGAAATATGAGTGCACCTTACACAGTCTGTTATGAATAAGGTGTGGGATATAATAAGATCCAGTTTTTACAACTCTTTATGGTTCATTTAATATTTGTGTAATGTTTACACTGCATTGGTTTAACTATTTTACTTGGTTACTGCTGGTAAATGTGAAACAATTTTACATGTTTTATAAAGCATGACAAACCATAATTATTATTCAGTGTAGCCAGTAAGCATAACAATAGAACAAAATGTAAGAGTTTTTCAAACTTTGTCAATAAACTGTTTCATTTCTTACTTTAAGTCTGGTTTCCATTTCGAACACCATTTAAAATAGAGTGATGCAGTTTAACAATGGTAAAAACAATGAAAAACAAAATAGTTGATAGTCATTTGATGCTATATAATTATAAGTATATGATAAGGCAGTAAATTAAATATTTCATTTTAATTTACCATCTCTTAAAGGGATCTTTTCACGCTTTGGTAAATTGACAAAATTGAAAAAAGTTGTTTCAGATTCGCAAATTTTCGTTTTATTTATGATATTTGTGAGGAAACAGTAATACTGAACATTTACCATGGTCTAATATAGCCATTATATGCATCTTTTGACGATTTTGAAACCTAAAAATTATAAAGCGTTGCAACGCGAAACGATTGAATAATTTGGAGAGTTCTGTTTTTGTCGTTAAATTTTGTGAAACTACGAAGATTGCTTATATAAGGTATAAAATACTTCAAATATATGTATTCGGCGGAATAGCTCAGTAGGCTAGAGCGTTTTTACTTCAGGACTCTGGCAGGACTCCAGGGGTCACTGGTTCGAAACCTGGTCCGGGCAATGTTCTTTTCCTTTTTTTAATTTTATTCTTGATTTTTTACTGGAGCTTTTACGATCCAATGTTTACATTTATCGATATAAAGCATTTAATGAATAGGTTAAAAAATGCCAAAATCTGTGAAAAGGCCCCTTTAAAGGCCAGCAGTAGTGGCATAATCTTATATTGGGTGACTTGTCCATTTCTTACAGATATTGTAAATTTTTCTTATGCATGTAGTTATTGACCTCATTTGCTTGCCTTTCCATTTCATATTAAGCTTGGACTTCTAGTAGAAATGTTGTATAAAAACAAGTATTTACTGTCAATTGTTACATTTGTCTTACTGCCTTATGTAGTGGTGGTAATAAATCATATAGCGTCAATTACCTCCTGTGTTTAGCTGTTAAGTTCTGGTCATATAAGGTCATTATGGTATACATATATATAGTAAAGTATGTTATCCCTCATTTTCAGCAATTTTCAGATGGGGAAAAACACAATAAATTTATTCTTTCACCTTTGGGTGATCATCATATCATACTCATTATGTACCAACATTGTATCTACATGATGTTCTAACCAAGATTGTGGGCATGTGGTAATGGTTAGGCTAATTACTGTCATGTGTCTGCTAATATGTTTCCTTCATGCAGTTGAGTTATTTACACACCACTGCTTTCATGCTTATTTTCTTCATTATTTTGTTTATAGGTTATATAAGTCCACTGAACATAATATTGTGAAGTTGAATCGACTTATATATAAGAAAAAGTTAAAAAGTATAATAGACTTTTGCTGACAAATAAAAAAAAGCAAGGGAATAATAACACCATCTTTGCTTTATTGGTGTGAAATTATTGAAATGAAAGTTTTTCCAATATTTGACTCAATAGAGGATTGATGTTTCAGAAATAATCTTGGGGGAAAAACGTTCTTAAAATGCAGGTCCTACAAACTTTTTAAACCTTGCATTCATCTGAATAATTCTTTCTGTATTGTTTTTTGCTCTGTCTCAACAGTAATAAATAGAAACTTAGGTGAATTTTATTCTTTTGCATATTAATTTCCTGCATAGTGTGCACATTTTGCAGCTATTCTGGTGTTAACTGGTTTACCGACTTCTCTTATTATTACTACCTGGTGGTAGTAGGAGTATTATTCCTATGTCAAACTGTGCATCACATAGGTGTATTGTTTCTGGCAAGAAAAATATTGCTGATCATTTACTTTTCTAGTGTCTGATAAGTTGCCAATTTTGTATATTCTGTCTGGCAATCTTTTGGTCCTTGCTGCAATATTGCCGTAACTGTTATTATTGTTTAGTATGGTTAGGTCTGTGTTGTTCTGAGTTGGCCTCACCGATTGAGCAAGGTATTTTTGGTATATGTTTGCCATGTAGTTATTGGAAGAATGTATCACCAGTTTTTACAGTAAATTGTACCATGACTGAAATACAATGAAGATGAAAGTTTGGAAGTTATAAACAAAGAATTTGAGCTTATTCTGTGATTGAACAATGTGGGCAATAATTAAATGCATCCACATTGAACATTTATGCATATTTCTTTACTGATCTTCAAAGATAAAAAATTATTAACAGTGTTTAAAGCAAACAAATATTCAAATTTCCTACATTAAATGCTGTTATTTTGTTTCAGAATTGACGGCAAAAGAAGGCTTACTTCTGTGGTGCCAGAGAAAAACAGCGCCATACAAGAATGTTAACGTTCAGAACTTTCATCTCAGGTAAGAAGCTGTTGGCCGCTTTCATCAGCTGATGACAATGAATGATAAGATTCACAATGATCACAATGTCCTCTGTTGTTCATTAAAACTGATTTTAAGTACTGTTGGCATAGTTACATTCCGTTTATACATTGCAAAGAAAGTGTTACGAAATATGCACCAATAGTCAATTTGCTCCCTTATGGTCAGAAATATAGGTTGCATTTTTGTTGTAAGCTGCTTATGATATTAGGGTCTAATTTGGAAAGTTTTATTATGATGATTCAGGTACTGTTCTTTAACAGATTTTAGTGTGGAAAGTTCCTTTACATGGTCAGTATTATTGGAGCTAAATTTTCATTTGTACAATTAAATATTAACCAGTATAAAAACTTCCTGTTGACAAAAAGTAACATTTTCAGTTCTTTCTTTATATGATCCCCCAAAATTTATTTTGGGGGGTGCATATAGTCACCGCTTCGTCTGTCCGTGTGTACGTCTGTCAGTCCGTCCGTGCACAATTTTTGTCCGGGCTATTTTTCAGCAACGTATGACTGGAATTCAATGAAACTTTATGGGAAGCTTCACTACCAAGAGGAGATGTGCATATTATCAGCGGGTTCTGGTCAGATTATTTTTCACAAGGTTATGGCCCTTTGAAATTTTCGATTAACTGTACATATAGTGCTTTCTTGTCCGGGCTATTTCTCAGCAACTAATGACCGGAATTCAATGAAACTTTATGGGAAGCTTCACTACCAAGAGGAGATGTGCATATTATAAGCGGGTTCTGGTCGGATGATTTTTTACAGGATTATGGCCCTTTGAAATTTTCCATTGTACATATAGTGCAATTCTTGTCCGAGCTATTTCTCAGCAACTTATTATGGGAATTCAATGAAACTTTATGGGAAGCTTCACTACCAACAGGAGATGTGCATATTATCAGCCGGTTATGGTCGAATGATTTTTCACAGAGTTATGGCCCTTTGAAATTTTCAATTGTACATATAGTGCAATTCTTGTCCGAGCTATTTCTCAGCAACTTATCACGGGAATTCAATGAAACTTTATGGGAAGCTTAACTACCTTGAGGACATGCGCATGTTATTAGTGGGTTCTGGTTAGATGATTTATTTAGAGAGTTATGGCCCTTTTAAATTTTTAAGTTGCTTAACCATCCATCGTATTATTTTGTCCAAAGTTATGCCCCTCAAGACGTTTCCTTTTATCTGAATATATAGTGCAATATTGTGACAAAAAAACCTTTGGGGAGCATCACCTGTCTCCAACGGTTTCTTGTATGTACTTTTATTTAGTAAAAACTGGAAACAAAATCTCTAAAACCATAATGTTGAGAGATTTAGTATTTGGCATGTAACATGGTATGGTGGTCCTTTACCAAGTTTTGTCAAATCATGCCTTTGGAGTCAAAACTGGGCCCTCTTTGGGGACAACTTTTTCCGCTTATGAGTAGAGTTTGAA
Organism: Dreissena polymorpha; assembly: GCF_020536995.1. Lineage (NCBI taxonomy): Eukaryota > Metazoa > Mollusca > Bivalvia > Myida > Dreissenidae > Dreissena > Dreissena polymorpha. The sequence goes on from NC_068357.1 coordinate 38,725,467, forward strand.
AAAAAAAAATCTCTAAAAATGCAAGACAAAGCGGTTCTATATTTGTTATGAAACATACGTTGGTTGCTTTCAAATTTGTTCCAATCATGCCCCGGGGATCAAAAATGTCATCACCCTTGAGGTAAATTGTTTCCTTTTTATTTCCCTTATTCAGATGTTTGGTATTTGCTATGTAAGATTAATTTAATTCATCAATGTCACATACTATAACTACATTTGACACCATGCTTCAGTGGCATTGAGTTGACTTTAAAAGTACACTCGCATGAAATAAATGAATAAATACCATAATTTTACACATCTGGCTATGTAAATGGTATCATTCCATTTTATAGAGACAATATTTCAATAACTTTGGAATTTATTGTCATTGTTCATTTTCAAAAGAATTATAGTCATCTTGGTTTTTCTCACAGCAAAGAGAAAGCTGTAAGTGCATTGGTCACTTTGAACTATTATTCTGTGAGTCAGACGCGGTATTCACAATGTATTTTCCTTAGTATATAATTATGCATTATCTAAGACTTTCCATTGATTGTTGACTTGCAACAATTCAAATGAGTAGGAGTAGCAAATGGAATGTTTATTTGCACCAGTCATTTGCATTATTCCGCATATTTGATAATTATTCCACTAACAGGGGTGTGATTTTTCCGCGGATCCGCTGATTTCCGCGGATCAGGTTGTCCTGGATGTCACTTCTGAGATTTGCGTAAATTCGTGTTTAAAAATGTGGGGGAGAGGGGCTACCACCAATTCCGCGGACGTATTTCATAAGCGGCCCGAAATATCCGCGGCCCGCGAAATCTCTCCGCATTTTACACTGGTAGATTCTGCCTAAGCATTTTTAAAACGAGCCATATAATTGGCTGTCGTTTCCCAATCTTCCAATTAAAATCGTGTTCTTAAAATGCGCTCTGTGATTTGTTTGCAAATGGCGCCGTTGTGAAGAGAAAATTAAGATTATTGAAATAACAAATAGCAATCGAATAAACGACTGACATCACCTAGTCTGATAGGAATAATGAAATGTATTTGTCAAAAAAAAGACTACGTTTTAGATACACACATATTTTGTTAAGAAATGTGCCCACTGAATTTTTGTGTCACGGAAACCAGTGTTTGCAAATTGGAGTGTAGTCTACTCGTGAAGTTAAACAATTTAGAGAGTATCGTTCGAACATGGAAATAGACAAACATGATTTGATTTTTATATGTCTGTGGGTCTGTGTATAATCAGATTCATATGCATATTCTGCTTTTTTATGTTTGTCACGCTGTTCAGTTAACTGAAATAGCTTTGAACTGAGTGAAGATGTGAAATGCAAGATATTGAAAGGTAAACAAATTAAATATATTAATTTAACTCAGTCAATACATCATTTAAACACCAGAAGAACACTCAAGTGTGTTTGTTTATATTTAGTCTATTAACTGTCATTCAATACATTGAAAAACTGCTGCTATTGATCACAATAAATACTTACTTAACTGTTTACTTTGCATCCTCAGTATGATTAATGTGAAGTTTAACAGGTTTTTATAAAGAAATATTGTTATGAAGTTCAAAAAGTTGTTTATTTTTGTCATTGCGTTATGCGCGCCATTCGCGTAGTCAAAATCAGTCAACAAAATTTTCCTCCCCTCTGACTTTGCCTCAATCACACCCCTGACTAAGAAGATCAGAGCTCCTATGTTATTTGGCCAATAGGCAAACAACCAGATCTTATGTTTTTACGTTTCTCATTTGATAGAAATGCCATAAACATATGGTATGAGCTGCATCATGTGAAAATGGTTCTTATACCATACATGGTAAACTAAGCTCCAAGCCAGCCTGCGCATTAACTGCAGGCTAATCTTGAATTACCCATAAAAGGCATTAGACTCATTTTTGCACGATCCTTCCTATTGGGAACTAGTCACTGTCATGAAGTGCCATGCAAAGTAAATGGGCTGTGCTCTGTGAAAAAGGGGTTTAATGCATGTGCGTAAAGTGTTGTCCAAGATTAGCCTGTGTAGTCTGCACAGGCTCATCAGTGACGACACTTTCTGCTTTTATGATATTATTCTTTCCAAGAAAGTCTCTTTTAAGCAATAATTAAGTAAAGTGTTGTCCCTGATTAGCCTGTGCAGACTGCACAGGTTAATCTGGGAGGGCACTTTACGCACATGCATTAAACCTCTTTTTCACAGAGCACGGCCCAAATGTAGAGCTGACATTCCTATTAGTACCAAAATCAAACTACGTAAATCCTCTGAATTGAATGTTTGCTCCAAAGTATTACATGTAATAGAGAATATTTTTCACTAATAAAAAAAAAATGTTCACCTAGGATGGAATGTTTCTTTTGTTTAGATTTACATTTTATTTCCTGATTTGTATTATAACTACATTTGTACATACATGAACATTCTTTAGAAGAAATGTGCTGATACAGCAAGATCATGTGATAGAACAATTGTGTTTAAACTTCCTTGTTTTCCTATTGTTAATTTGCTGTTTTAAAGATAACAACCTAATAAAAAAAAAACAGTGAATAAGTTTTGTTTCAATTTCATATGAAAGATACAAAGTTGATCATCTGGTTACATGTTGTATTTTCTGTGTATCTAAAACTTACGATGCTATCCCATGCATAGGATGAATAAAATATTGTCTTATATCAAATAACATAACATTTAATTATTTACAATCAGATTTGCCTCAGGATGCATGAAGAATTTCCTTGTGGAGTTGTTTTTAAAGTAACCTTTTTGTTTCTGATGTGGCGTTATGTCTTATGAAATCTATTTTCAGGAGTTTACATCTTTTATTCTTTACCCTAGGTGGTAGCAGATATTGCAACATTTCTGTTTTCAGCAAAGTATGATTGATTCAATGGGACATCATATAATCGACATTCTTTAGAGGCTTATGTGTATTAAATGAGAGCCAAAAGTTCAAATAATGAGATTCTTTCTTCATTTCAGGAACTTAAAAATATCATTATGCCACAGTGACTAAGATAGAGATCACAATACCTTGATTCATGTCATGATGCCAACAATGTTGTGCTGTGAAAACTTTCATTATGCATTATAGCTGGAAAGATGGCTTGGCCTTCTGCGCCCTTATACATCGACATAGACCAGAACTTCTTGACATCTACAAACTTTCGAGGGTAATAATTGTCTGCCTGATGCCCCTGCCTGATTTTGTTGTGAATTTGAATTTGTAGCATATATGCACAGATTTGCATACTTTTATTTTCTATTTTGCAAAAAAGATTGGCACATAGACTTTAGAAGGAGCTTCCTTTTCTGCAGCAGACCAGCCTGCGTAATTGCTGGCCGCACATAGCATAGGACCCATTATTGTATGACATGGCTCATACAACTAAATATCAACTGAAAGCTGATAAATAATAGGAACAGGAAGATGTAGAAACAAAATCCTGTTATTCAAGAGTGTTGTTTATCACACGTTGTCCGGAAATTCAACACTGATTGTGCCGGATCAATAGTTTGAGTGGTCCATATGACTCCACTTCTAAAGTCTGTCAATGTCAAACTAGCTTCAATGGCAGGGACCCATATCATTTGAATGTTGTTTTTCTGTAATTAATAGCAAACATTTCCTAAACAAAATAGGAAAATTGTATTCAAGGGATTTCTTATACAAAAACACTTTAATCTGTTTTGAATGATCATCCATAAATATTATTCCAGTTTGAAAGACCTTATTCATTTCATAATATGTATAAACATATTTTACCAAGACATGTTCATGGATAGATCTAAATTGCAACTCTGTATTAATTGTGTTATTAATCTTGATACACAAAGTTTAAAAAATACTTAAAGTGGCTACAGTACTTCCTTATACCTTTTTATAATTAACTGGAAAAAGTAATTATACATGTACATAACACTTAGTCTATAAATATAAGTGAGCACTTAGTCTATAAATATTAGTGATTTTTTACCACAAAGGTCCACATTTACAACACAAAACACTTAAAGGATTATCCCAATCTTCAAACAACATATTGACCAATTATTTAAACTTAGCTTTTTAACTTAATAATGGATATGAATAATAGACTACTAATGTTACACAGAGTGTATTTCTTTAATAATATAAATTTTATCTATGAAATAAATATTAACACCTCATAATTTGATAAATATTTTGCTAGGCCATAATTAAAATAAACTTGAAAAAACAATATCATGCAACATAAGATACATCACATGCTTCATATGGGTAGCTGACATTGAAGTAATGCATGCAAGTTTTAAATACAGTTTGTAGTTTTACATTTTGAAAGTTTTGAATTTCTTTTTCTTTGCATTCAATTTCATTTACAGTGATTTGCAGGCAGAAGCTGTAGCATGGATTATTCATTTTTAGTTTTTGCTTGTTGGACATACAATTTTGATAAAGTTGTGTCAAAATATGTCATACAGCAACATGACAGAAAAAGACATTATGGCACTGACTTAACTCTTTCAGTGCTGGAATCGAAGGCCTTTGCAAACAGTTTGGATCCAGATGAGAAGCCACAGAATGTGGCGTCTCATCAGGATCCAAACTGTTTGCTATTCTGATTTTATTTTTTAATCGAAGAAAATGCTTTTTTCAGAAATTCAACAGATGACATTTTAGGAGACAACAAATTTCCCAGCATGCAAAGGGTTAATGATTATATAACAGATCAGCAATATTGTGCTTTCTATTTATAAATTGTTTGACAAATAAGTACAAAAATGGTTTATGTCTCAGTCTTGTTTTAACCTGTTTCATTTGAAAGTCAGTTCTGTTTACTGTAAAAATGTGATTTGGCAATATTGCAGATAGACAATTCTCTTATTAAATGAAAACAGATAGGTTATGTCCCGTATGGTCAGATGGTACGAGGCATATAGTGAATGGCAAGTCCATTTTCCAATCATTCTTCATACAAAGCTTTGAAACTTGAGTGGGCAATGTTTTTGAACTCTTACAACACACCCACACTTGACCTCATTTTGACCATGACATAAAACTTATTTAGAAAATATATATTCTTTGTTAACCCCATATGATGCATTTTGTCTAACATCAATAGTCAATAATGTTTTCTACAAAGCTTTGATACTTGCATACACTCATTTTTATCTTGACATTGTCCTATTTTTTGACTTATTCCAAGACAAAGGGATCAATTCTGACAAGGCTTTGACTTGGGACACATGCATTTATTAAACACAACATTTTGTTATTTGTTGATGTTTCTGTGCTGATAAGTCCATACACATACTTCAGAAAATATTTTGATGTAGCTGTTTTTGCTGTCTTGTTGCTGTATTGTTTTCTGCATGCAAGCACTTATAGAAAAAGGTCTAATATCATGCATGGTGCTGTAAAATACTTAAAAGATAAGGTGGGTAGCGTTCAAAAGTTAAAAAATAATGAATTCAACAATTTTTATGTTGTCTAATGACTACTCTGTGAGGTTAACAATTTGAATTATGATAAAACAGATGGAACCATGTTCAGCACCCTGCAATAAAGTTATAGACCTTTCCTTAGCATTGCATGATTGAATGATTGGGTAGCGTTCCTGTTATCGAAAGTTAGACCTGCATAGCTTTCTTGATTACATTTAGAATTTAAATACATTCGTTTTTTCAGTTTTTGCATGTTTTGCTTGTTCTTTAGTTTTAAAGATGGCTTGGCCTTCTGTGCACTCATTCACCGACATCGACCTGACTTGATTGACTATCATAAGCTCACCAAGGTAAGGTTGCATAGACCAGGGCAAGTTTAATACTTTAGTATGCGCAAACATTTTGTACTGCATGCACTCTTTTCTTGGGCTTAGGTAGTTAAGAAATATTCATGTTAATTTCTAACGTATGTTAATGTATTATATAATTGTTTTCATGTGATTAATCCTGCATTCTTGCTCTTTGGCAATGTAAAAGGATTATAGTATAGGTGGTTTATAGAAGCTATGTAATGCAATAGCATTTACAATTAGTAAAATCAATCAGGTGAACTGACCCAGTAAAATCATGTGATCTTAAGAAACTATTTACCTTCGAAATGTAAAACTATTTGATACTTGTTTGATTTTTAGCTCCACTGGCCAGAGGCCAGCGGGGCTTATGTCATGGTCCTGTGTTTGTCGTGCGTGTGTGCGTTTACTTTTCCTTAAAACATCTTCTCCTAAACTACTGGTCCAATTCTGATGAAATTTCTCCAGAATGTTCCTGGGGTGAACCTCTTTCAAATTTGTTCAAATTATGCCCCTGGGGTCAAATTTGACCCTGCCCTGGGGTCACAAAAATGAAAATTTGCTTATATAAGGCCTATTTTGTGAAAACTTTAAAAATCTTCTCGTCCATAACCATTGGGCCTAGGGCTTTCAAATTTGGTATGTAGAGACATCTAATAGTCCTCTTCCAAATTTCTTTAAATTTTGCCCCTGGGGTCAAATTTGACCCTGCCCCGGGGGTCACAAAATTGAATTTTATCCCTAGGGTCAAATTTGAACCTGCCCCGGGGGTCACAAAATTGAACGTATGCTTATATAATGCCTATTTTGTGAAAACTTAAAAAAAAATCTTGTCAATTACCATTAGGCATAGGGCTACACAATTTGGTATGTAGTGACATTGCATAGTCCTTCACTTAGTTTGTTCAAATTATGCCCCAGGAGTCAAATTTGACCCTGCCCTGGGGGCCACAAAATCGATTATATGCTTATATAGTGCCTATTTTGTGAAAACTTAAAAAATCTTCTTGTCCTTAACCATAAGGCATAGGGCTACCAAATTTGGTATGTAGTGACATCTAAAAGTTCTCTACCAAGTTTGTTCATATTTTGCCCCTTGGGTCAAATTTGACCCTGCCCGGGGGGGTCACAAAACTGAACATACACTTATAAGGGGCCTATTTTGTGAAAACTTTAAAAATCTTCTTGTCCATAACCATTGGGCCTAGGGCTACCAAATTTGGTATGTAGTGACATCTAATAAACCTCTACCAAATTTGTTCAAATACTGCCTCTGGGGTCAACTTTGACCCTGCCCTGGGGGGTCACAAAATTGAATAAACGCTTATAAAGCGCTTATTTTGTGAAATCTTTAAGAATCTTCTTGTCGAAAACCATTCAGACTATGGCTACCAAATTTGGTATGCAGTTACATCTTATAGTCCTCTACCAAGTTTGTTCAAATTATGCCCTTTGGGTCAAATTTGACCCTGACCCGCAGGTCACAAAATTGAACATTATATACGCTTATATCTTGCTTATTTTGTGAAAACTTTTAAAATATTCTTGTCCTTAACTCTAGGACCTAGGGCTACCATATTTTGTATGTACATGTAGTGAGATATACTGTGAAACCATTTATTTTCGTCGGCACAAAATTTCGCCCTTTCATAAAAATGACTATTTCGTCCGCTCTTAAATTCGTCCATTTCTGGTTTTGGAAAAAAAAACGTCAGATTTGTTTGTAATACATGTAATACGCGGTTGCGAAAAAATCGTAATAAAACCAAAGGTACGGGTTTTTATGTATATGTACAAAAATAGTAGATGCAGTTAAAACCAAACAACTAAACACAAATCAAAATGTTCTTTATTAATTTGTAACAAAGCGCAGAATATATTTCAGTCAGGTGTTGATCACACATCGTCATATTTTAATTGCGTTAAATAGTATTGTCTTTAATCCGGATTCGCCGCGTGTAGGCTGTATAATCTGCAACACCCCTGAAAAACACAATACACACAATGGGTAATAAAGTTGTTAACAATTAGCGCTAATCAACACTATTATACCTAAACGAAGTCGACGCATTCGATACAGCCTTATTGCATTCGCGTTTTACAGGAAATGTCAGTTGTCAGTACACTGTATAATGAACACCCCTTTGTGTCAAAACCGGATTTAACTTGAGTGTGAATAGTCGACTGTTTCATGTTCTTTGTATCAATACCATCTGTGTATCTGTATTTTAAGTATACCAGTCAACAAATAAGGTGCGCGCTTCTGCATATGGGTATTCGGATGTTCAAAAAATTGACCTACGGTTTAGCGTTCACGCCGTCGAACGCATTAAGCAATATAACTCGTTTTTTTTTCACTATTTCTTTATTTGCAAAAAACACTAGTGGCTTATAACTTACCTTGCAATCTTTTTTTTCTCGCATTTTGCGAGTGTGCGAGTGTTAATTTCGAGACCTGTGTATATGCGTGGATTACGCTGGATTTAAATGCCTCATGCCTACGGTAATTCAGTCTTATTTGTTTCAAATATGGGACATGATTGTTCGTCCGGATCTTGAATTCGTCCATCGGTCGAAGGACGAAAAAGGCGAAAATTAATGTCGGACGAATAATAATGGTTTCACAGTAGTAGTCCTCTACAAAGTTTGCTCAAATTATGCCCCTGGGGTTAAATTTGACCAAGCCGAGGGGTCACAAAAGTGTACATGTGTTTAAGTAGGGCCTATATTTAAGTATTTGCACATGCAGAGAATATTTGTTTCAGCCTTTTTTCAGCAGTGGAGCGATACAGGGCCATCATGGCCCTCTTGTATATACAAAATACAATCAATGTTATCTTATTTCATATTAACAGAGAATTTAGAATTCATGTAAAGTACATTGTAATGTAGACTTTCTCTTTTTTGCTCCCAATACTATTGAGGTGTGTATTTTACTTCCTTCATAACACAATTGTTAAGCTCTTGGCAAGGCTATTGCTTTCAGTTACAATCAAAACAAACTCACTACAATCTAAGGGTCACTGACTGCCTATGACTTGTACATACCTGATACCCATTCACTCTATATGAGCCTTACTCTAGCAAATCGGGCCTTAACCCTTTGCATGCTGGGAAATTTGTCGTCTGCTAAAATGTTGTCAGCTGAATTTTTAAAATTAGCATTTTCTTCATTTTTTTTTTAAAGAATACTATCATAATAGCAAACAGTTTGGATCCTGATGAGACGCCACGTTCTGTGGCGTCTTGTCTGGATCCAAACTGTTTGCAAAGGCCTTCAAAATTCGGTTCCAGCACTGAAAGAGTTAATGCATGTGAGTGTAACTGGATTTTCAAGAGAAGAGAAGATCGAAAAAAAATACAGTAAAAGGGGACAGTGTTGTCCCTTATTAATCTGGGCTGGCTGGGACGACACTTGGATTAAATCTAGTTTTCCTAGAGCGCATTATATATTGCATGTCCTTGGATGGTCGTGTTGTTTTACTTTGTTTATTGTCCACTTAATGTAGATTATTTATGCAGATAGCAATGTATCCTTCTTCCTTCCGTTTTCACTTCTACTGAAGCAATCTTAAATAATCAGTAAACATCATATTAGCAATCAATCTTAAAATCCTTGTTACTAAATAGAGTAGGAAGCATCTTGACATACAAACAGGATGCACACTTCATTTCTTGAACAATCTTAAACCATTTGAGTCTAGTTAGATGTGATGAATTAATATTTTGTGTTCTTAATTCTAATTTAACACTTTTCTGGTGCTCTGTGATATTTAACATGATATTGAAATTCACCACTTTTGTACTTTTCACAGTACTTTTGTCAATAATTGCATGTCATCTTAATGAATAGGACTTCAGCAAAAAGTAATGATGTTTCTAGATAGTTTCCTGTTCTTAGACTGACCTGCATCATGTTACATTTCATAAAAATAGGGAACTAAAATGTAAAATGAAGCAGCAGGTGGAAAAACTGCCTTGTTTAAGCTTATTTACATGTATTCATATTCAGCACATTCTATTTATGCCACAACCTTTTGATTTAGGTACATGTGCAGATAATCAATTATCATGCTTAACAAAACTTTTCAAATGTTAACTTCAATCCACCAGGAGTTGCCTCCCTTTCAGATATCGCTAATGAAGTTTGTCATAAAGATTGTTTTAACCCTTTCCCACTCAGAAGCGAAGTGAATATGGCTTTTGCAACCAGCATAAAACCAAAACAGCATGCGAGTGACTAGCAGCCTGTTCAGGTTTTATGCTGTTTGCTGCTCATCAGTATCTCAGGGTTGAAAATGAAGCCTTTAAAACTTGAATTTAGTAAGACAGGTCTTTAATTAAATTTAACTTTTTAAGGGACTACAAATGCGTCAAAATACGTATCTTAGTGGTTAAGGGTTAATCTCTGATATTAATAATTCCAGAATTGTATGCATATAGTAAAGTATAGTTGTATAATATGAACACGTAAGTGCTTGGTTGTAGGGTTAGTAAAAATTATCTTAGTTAATTGTAATATGAAAACGTAAATGCTTGGTTATAGCGTTAGTAAAAATTATCTTAGTTAATTGTTTCTGCACAACATCTAGTGAACACGTTGACCTAAGATCATCCAAATGTGTACTGGTAAGAAAAGGAAGATGCTTGTCAGCATGGGGACAAATGGGGTCATAGGTCAAGGTCACAGGGGCTTAATCCTTTCCCACTTGGTAGCTAAATGAAAATGGCCATGTGCAAACTAATACCAGCACAGGCTGTGAGTAACTCGCACTCTGTTCATGTTTTATGCTTTTTGCTGCTCATCAGTATCTAAAGGTTGAAACTGAAACCCTTAAAACTTGGATCTAGTAAGAAAGGCCTTTAATTAAATATAACTTTCGAAGGGACTACTACTGTGTTAAAATACGTATCTAAGTGGTAATGGGTTAAACAATCAAAAATGTTTCCAACAGATATCTGTAAAACATTAAATGCTAGGTTTGTAAGTATACTGGTAAGTTTTTAGAGACAGAAAACCCCTACTAATTTTGAGATCATTGTACATTTGAAAGATAAAACAAAATATCACATATTGACAACTTGGCTGAAATTTAGGAGCTATGGAATATACCTTATTGACAAACATTCTGTGTTTCTTACAAACTAATATCTTAAAAGTTCAATTAAAACGTAATAATAATAATAACACTGATCTAGCTATTTAAAAATGTGTCTTCATCTAGAAAATCTTTTAATACCAGTTCTGTGTGCTGTTTTCAGGATAATCCAATTGAGAACTTGAACACAGCCTTCGATGTGGCCGAGAAACATTTGGACATCCCACGCATGTTGGATGCAGAAGGTACCCTAGTCTTATATGACTCTGCCTCATGCTGTGGCTGATTGAATGTTGCCACTGTGTGTGTGATTGAGTCTTTGTAATGTGAAATTGCTCTGACCTTTTTAACCAGGTTTTCCGAAGGAAAAAACTGGTTATTAGATTGGCGAATGCGGGCGGGCTGGCTGGCTGGCTGGCTGGCTGGCGGGCTGGCGGAACAAGCTTGTCCGGGCCATAACTATGTCGTTCATTGTCAGATTTTAAAATCATTTGGCACATTTGTTCACCATCATTGGACTGTGTGTCGCGCGAAATAATTACGTTGATATCTCCAAGGTCAAGGTCACACTTTGAGTTCAAAGGTCAAAAATGGCCATAAATGAGCTTGTCCTGGCCATAACTATGTCATTCATTGTGAGATTTTAAAATCATTTGGCACATTTGTTCACCATCATGGTACGGTGTGTCGCACGAAAGAATCATGTCAATATCTCCAATGTCAAGGTCGCCACGACTAAAAATAGATTATTTTTTTTTAAACAAACTTACAAAGGGGGTTAATTTTGTTTGTTCATTTCAAAAGTTCAGTTTGAGTTTTCTCCCTTTATCCGATTTTTTTTTCACAATGAAAACCTGGTTTTGTGACAATTTTGTCCCTTGTTGTTTCTTAGACTCAGACTATAATGTAAATGGTTCACTCAGTTGACTGTGAAAATGTTCTTACCATGTTGTGTACCAAATTAAAATCATCTTTCTTTTTGTTTGAAAAATTCATAATTCAGAGCGTAGCCCTATTTTTGTATTGGTGTAATTTTAAAGAACTTCCTAATTATTATATTTTGAAATGGCAACAATTGGGTCCTTTGGTAGGGCTTAGTAAGAACTTACACAGGCCCCAAAGTTTGAGACCTGTAATTTTATTTTTGACCAACTCATGTGTCATAGTTCTTATGGCATGTAGCTTATGTTATTCCCTTTTTGCAGACATGGTGAACTCTGCCAAGCCAGATGAGAGGTCAGTGATGACCTATGTCTCCGCATACTACCATGCCTTTTCTGGGGCTCAGCAGGTACGACCTACTAGGGCTTTTTTATGCTCCCCGAAATAAAATTTCGGCGGAGCATATAGTTGCCAGTTTGTCCTTCCTTACTTACTTCCTTACTTCCTTCCGTCACACTTTTGCTACCGTTTCTCATAGCGCCTTCAATACTTTACCAATCGCTTTCATATTTGGCATGTAGGTACCTTGCATGGACCTCTACCTTTTGATGAGGTTTGAGGTCACTGGGGTCAAGGTCACCGAGGCTTATAATAAGAATTCCTTCCGTCACACTTTTGCTACCGTTTCTCATAGCGCCCTTCAATACTTTACCAATCGCTTTCATATTTCGCATGTAGGTACCTTGCATGGACCTCTACCTTTTGATGACGCTTGATGTCATTTGGGGTCAAGGTCACCAAGGCTAATAATAGATTTTTTTAGGTAGTTATTAACACATAGATTGACAAAGCGCATCATCGGGGAGCATCCATCGTTTTCAACGATACTTGTTTTTATCTATTTTTGTGAAGCGGCCTGTGGGCCGTGAACAAAATGAGTTGCAAACTTTTCAAAATCGTTAAATATTTAGTCTACAATTTCTTTAAATTGTGAAAAGACAAGTTCTGATTTTTGTTTTCAATTGTGAGAAGAAAAAGTTGTAAAATTGTAAAAAAAAAGGCCTGCCCACTGTAAATATTACATGCATGCCATTTGATTCAAGCAGTCATACTTTCTTAAGAACAAGAACATCTTCAAAAAAAGGGGGGGGGGGAAAGTCTTCTGAAATCTGTTAGGAGTAACTATGTCAATTGCACAATTTGATGACAGTTTATGCAAACCAGTTGTACAATTCTAAAAGGGTGGTGAGTAACAGAATTATTAAAGATGCAAGATCCCAAAAAATTATGTTAATAAATTATTGTCTTAATAACCTTACAGAAGATGCATATTGTAGTAAAGTCAAGGCTTACTCAGCCATTCCCATAAGTAATCCAAAGGCGACAAATAGGCTGAAAAAATTTCAGTTTGGCAAATAATAATGGTCTTAAAGTGATTTATGTTCTATTATCTTGCAGGCAGAGACTGCGGCCAACAGGATCTGCAAGGTGTTGAAGGTCAACCAGGAAAATGAACGACTCATGGAGGAATACGAGAGACTCGCCAGTGACGTAAGTACGCTAGGTTGGGGATCAATCTTACAGTTGAACCCTTTCCCCCCATAATAAGCAATGTGAAAATGGCTTGTGAAACCAGCATAAAACCCGAACATCTGTAACTTGCAGTCTGTTCAGGTTTTATGCTGTTTGCTGCTCATCAGTATCTAAGGGTTGGAAGCATTTAAAATTTGAATTTAGTAATAAAGGTATTTAATAAAATTTAACTTTATGGGACTACAAATGCGTCAAAATACGTATCTAAGTGGTAAAAGGTTAAATATGATTTTATATTGAAGTATGCTGAATTTTCAAATACAGATTTGGCAGTGTTGTGACCATGCATATTATGAAAGTTCATAGTGATTTATTTTATTTTAAAATTTATATGTAAAATAACATGATAAAATCATTCTTAATGTTTATCCACATCAACAGCGACTGTAAAATGTTAAAAATCAATATTCAACAACCTGTTATAATAATTGTAAATAATAAACTTTTATTTCCAATAGTTGTTGGCCTGGATCAGAAAGACAACACCATGGCTTGAAAACCGCACGACAGACAACACCCTGCCAGGAACACAACGCAAATTGGACGAGTTCCGTGACTACCGCCGCAAACACAAGCCACCCAAGCTAGAG